>NW_027597282.1:0-89232 GCF_964194155.1 Cetorhinus maximus
CACCGAGAGAGAGAGAGAGACACTGACTGAACAGGGTATCACAGAGAGAGAGAGAGAGAGAGACACTGACTGAAAAGGGTATCACGAGAGAGGGAGCGAAGATTTTGACTGAACAGGGTATCACAGAGAGAGAGAGAGAGACACCGACTGAACATAGTATCACACAGAGAGAGAGAGAGAGAATGAACTGAACAGGGTATCACTGAGAGAGAGAGAGACACTGACTGAACAGGGTATCACAGAGAGAGAGAGAGACACTGACTGAACAGGTTCAAAGAGAGAGAGAGAGAGACACTGACTGAACAGGGTAACACAGAGAAAGAGACAGAGACAGAGAGACTGACTGAAAAGGTTATCACAGAGAAGAGAGAGAGAAGACACTGACCAGGGTATCACAGAGAGAGAGAGAGACACTGACTAAATAGGGTATCACACAGAGATAGAGTGTGACACTGACTGAACAGTGTATCACAGAGAGAGAGGGAGACACTCACTGAACAGGGTATCACAGAGAGAGAGAGAGACACTGACTGAACAGGGTATCACAGAGAGAGAGAGAGAGACACTGACTGAACAGGGTATCACAGAGAGAGAGAGAGAGAGACCCTGACTGATCAGGGTATCACAGAGAGAGAGAGAGAGAGAGACACTGACTGAACAGGGTATCACCGAGAAAGGGAGAGAGACTCTGACTGAACAGGGTATCACAGAGAGAGAGAGAGAGACACTGACTGAACAGAGTATCACAGAGTGAGAGAGAGAGAGACTGACTGAACAGGGTATCACTGAGAGAGAGAGAGACACTGACTGAACAGGGTATCACAGAGAGAGAGAGAGACACTGACTGAACAGGGTATCAAAGACAGAGAAAGAGAGACACTGACTGAACAGGGTAACACAGAGAGAGAGACAGAGACAGAGAAACTGACTGAAAAGGTTATCACACAGAGAGAGAGAGAGACACTGACTGAAAAGGGTATCACAGAGAGAGAGAGAGACACTGACTAAATAGGGTATCACACAGAGGTAGAGAGTGACACTGACTGAACAGTGTATCACAGAGAGAGAGGGAGACACTCACTGAACAGGGTATCACAGAGAGAGAGAGAGACACTGACTGAACAGGGTATCACAGAGAGAGAGAGACACTGACTGAACAGGTATCACAGAGAGAGAGAGAGAGACTGACTGAACAGGGTATCACAGAGAGAGAGAGAGACAATGACTGAACAGGGTATAACAGAGAGAGAGAGAGAGACACTGACTGAACAGGGTATCACAGAGAGAGAGAGAGAGAGAGACACTGACTGAACAGGGTATCACAGAGAGAGAGAGAGAGACATTGACTGAGCAGGGTATCACAGAGACAGAGAGAGACACTGACTGAACAGGGTATCACAGAGAGAGAGAGACACTGACTGAACAGGGTATCACAGAGAGAGAGATAGAGACACTGACTGAACAGGGTATCACAGAGAGAGAGAGAGACACTGACTGAACAGGGTATCACAGAGAGAGAGAGAGACACTGACTGAACAGGGTATCACAGAGAGAGAGAGAGAGACACTGATAAACAGGGTATCACAGAGAGTGAGAGAGAGACACTGACTGAACAGGGTATCACAGAGAGAGAGAGAGCCACTGACTGAACAGGGTTTCACAGAGAGAGAGAGAGAGACACTGACTGAACAGGGTATCACAGAGAGAGAGAGAGAGAGACACTGACTGAACAGGGTATCACAGAGAGAGAGAGAGACACTGACTGAACAGGGTATCACAGAGGGAGAGAGACACTGACTCAACAGGTATCACAGAGAGAGAGAGAGAGACACTGACTGAACAGGGTATTACAGAGCGACAGTGAGAGACACTGACTGAACAGGTATCACAGAGAGAGAGAGAGAGACACTGACTGAACAGGGTATCACAGAGAGAGAGAGAGAGACACTGACTGAACAGGGTATCACAGAGAGAGAGAGAGAGACACTGACTGAACGGGGTATCACAGAGAGAGAGAGAGAGAGAGACACTGACTGAACGGAGTATCACAGAGAGAGAGAAGAGACACTGACTGAACAGGGTATCACAGAGAGAGATAGAGACACTGACTGAACAGGGTATCACAGAGAGAGAGATAGAGTGACATTGACTGAACAGGGTATCACAGAGAGAGTGAGAGAGACACTGACTGAACACGGTATCACAGAGAGAGAGAGAGAGAGAGACACTGACTGAACAGGGTATCACAGAGAGAGAGAGAGACACTGACTGAACAGGGTATCACAGAGATAGAGAGACACTGACTGACCAGGGTATCACTGAGAGAGAGAGAGACACTGACTGAACAGGGTATCACAGAGAGAGGCACTTACTGAACAGGGTATCACAGAGAGACAGAGAGAGATTCACTGAATGAACAGGGTATCACAGAGAGAGAGAGAGTGATTCACTGACTGAACAGGGTATCACAGAGAGAAAGAGAGACACTGACGGAACAGGTATCACAGAGAGAGAGAGAGAGACACTGACTGAACAGGGTATCACAGAGCGAGAGAGAGAGACACTGACTGAGCAGGTATCACAGCGAGAGAGAGAGAGACACTCACTGAACGGGGTATCACAGAGAGAGAGAGAGACACTGATTGAACAGGGTATCACAGAGAGAGAGAGAGAGAGACACTGACTGAACAGGGTATCACAGAGAGAGAGAGAGAGAGAGACACTGACAGAACAGGGTATCAAAGAGAGAGAGAGAGAGACACTGACTGAACAGGTTATCGCAGAGAGAGAGAGAGACACTGACTGAACAGGGTATCACAGAGAGAGAGAGACACTGACTGAACAGGGTATCACAGAGAGAGAGAGAGAGACACTGACTGAACAGGGTATCACAGAGAGAGAGAGAGAGAGAGACACTGAGTGATCAGGTTATCACAGAGAGAGAGAGAGACACTGACTGAACAGGGTATCACAGAGAGAGAGAGACACTGACTGAACAGGGTATCACAGAGAGAGAGTGAGACACTGACTGAACTGGGTATCACAGAGAGAGAGAGAGAGATTCACCGACTGAACAGGGTATCACAGAGAGAGAGAGAGAGACACTGATTAAACAGGGTATCACAGAGAGAGAGCGAGAGAGAGACTGACTGAACAGGTTATCACAGAGAGAGAGAGAGAGACACTGACTGAACAGGGTATCACAGAGAGAGAGAGAGACACTGACTGAACAGGGTATCACAGAGAGAGAGAGTGAGAGAGTCACTGACTGAACAGGGTATCACAGAGAGAGAGACAGAGACACTGACTGAACAGGGTATCACAGAGAGAGAGAGAGAGAGACTGACTGAAAATGTTATCACAGAGAGAGAGAGACACTCACTGAACAGGGTATCACAGAGAGAGAGAGAGACACTGACTAAACAGGGTATCACAGAGAGAGAGAGAGAGAGAGACACTGACTGAACAGGGTATGACAGAGAGAGAGAGAGACTCTGACTGAACAGGGTATCACAGAGAGAGAGAGACACTGACTGAACAGGGTATCACAGAGAGAGAGAGAGAGACACTGACTGAACAGGGTATCACAGAGAGAGAGAGAGATTCACCGACTGAACAGGGTATCACAGAGAGAGAGAGAGAGACACTGACTGAACAGGGTATCACAGTGAGAGAGCGAGAGAGAGACTGACTGAACAGGTTATCACAGAGATAGAGAGAGACACTGACTGAACAGGGTATCACACAGAGAGAGAGAGAGAGTCACTGACTGAACAGGGTATCACAGAGCGAGAGACAGAGACACTGTCTGAACAGGGTATCACAGAGAAAGTGAGAGACTCTGACTGAGCAGGGTAACACAGAGAGAGAGAGAGTGAGACTGACTGAAAAGGTTATCACAGAGAGAGAGAGAGAGACACTGACTGAACAGGGTATCACAGAGAGAGAGAGAGACACTGACTAAACAGGGTATCACACAGAGAGAGAGAGAGACACTGACTAAACAGGGTATCATAGAGAGAGAGAGAGAGACACTGACTGAACAGTGTATCACAGAGAGAGAGAGAGAGACACTGACTGAACAGGGTATCACAGAGAGAGAGAGAGAGACACTGACTGAACAGGTATCACAGAGAGAGAGAGAGACACTGAATGAACAGGGTATCACAGAGAAAGAGAGAGAGACACTTTCTGAACAGGGTATCACAGAGAGTGAGAGAGAGATACACTGACTGAACAGGGTATCACAGAGAGAGGGAGAGAGACACTGACTGAACAGGGTATCACAGAGAGAGAGAGAGAGACACTGACTGAACAGGGTATCACAGAGAGAGAGAGAGAGAGACTGACTGAACACGGTATCACTGAGAGAGACAGGGACACTGACTGAACAGGGTATCACAGAGAGAGAGAGAGAGACACTGAATGAACAGGGTATCACCGAGAGAGAGAGAGAGACACTGACTGAACAGGGTATCACAGAGAGAGAGAGAGAGAGAGACACTGACTGAACAGGGTATCACAGAGAGAGAGAGAGAGAGAGACACTGACAGAACAGGGTATCAAAGAGAGAGAGAGAGAGACACTGACTGAACAGGTTATCGCAGAGAGAGAGAGAGACACTGACTGAACAGGGTATCACAGAGAGAGAGAGACACTGACTGAACAGGGTATCACAGAGAGAGAGAGAGAGACACTGACTGAACAGGGTATCACAGAGAGAGAGAGAGAGAGAGACACTGAGTGATCAGGTTATCACAGAGAGAGAGAGAGACACTGACTGAACAGGGTATCACAGAGAGAGAGAGACACTGACTGAACAGGGTATCACAGAGAGAGAGTGAGACACTGACTGAACTGGGTATCACAGAGAGAGAGAGAGAGATTCACCGACTGAACAGGGTATCACAGAGAGAGAGAGAGAGACACTGATTAAACAGGGTATCACAGAGAGTGAGCGAGAGAGAGACTGACTGAACAGGTTATCACAGAGAGAGAGAGAGAGACACTGACTGAACAGGGTATCACAGAGAGAGAGAGAGACACTGACTGAACAGGGTATCACAGAGAGAGAGAGTGAGAGAGTCACTGACTGAACAGGGTATCACAGAGAGAGAGACAGAGACACTGACTGAACAGGGTATCACAGAGAGAGAGAGAGAGAGACTGACTGAAAATGTTATCACAGAGAGAGAGAGACACTCACTGAACAGGGTATCACAGAGAGAGAGAGAGACACTGACTAAACAGGGTATCACAGAGAGAGAGAGAGAGAGAGACACTGACTGAACAGGGTATGACAGAGAGAGAGAGAGACTCTGACTGAACAGGGTATCACAGAGAGAGAGAGACACTGACTGAACAGGGTATCACAGAGAGAGAGAGAGAGACACTGACTGAACAGGGTATCACAGAGAGAGAGAGAGATTCACCGACTGAACAGGGTATCACAGAGAGAGAGAGAGAGACACTGACTGAACAGGGTATCACAGTGAGAGAGCGAGAGAGAGACTGACTGAACAGGTTATCACAGAGATAGAGAGAGACACTGACTGAACAGGGTATCACACAGAGAGAGAGAGAGAGTCACTGACTGAACAGGGTATCACAGAGCGAGAGACAGAGACACTGTCTGAACAGGGTATCACAGAGAAAGTGAGAGATTCTGACTGAGCAGGGTAACACAGAGAGAGAGAGAGTGAGACTGACTGAAAAGGTTATCACAGAGAGAGAGAGAGAGACACTGACTGAACAGGGTATCACAGAGAGAGAGAGAGACACTGACTAAACAGGGTATCACACAGAGAGAGAGAGAGACACTGACTAAACAGGGTATCATAGAGAGAGAGAGAGAGACACTGACTGAACAGGGTATCACAGAGAGAGAGAGAGAGACACTGACTGAACAGGGTATCACAGAGAGAGAGAGAGAGACACTGACTGAACAGGTATCACAGAGAGAGAGAGAGACACTGAATGAACAGGGTATCACAGAGAAAGAGAGAGAGACACTTTCTGAACAGGGTATCACAGAGAGTGAGAGAGAGATACACTGACTGAACAGGGTATCACAGAGAGAGGGAGAGAGACACTGACTGAACAGGGTATCACAGAGAGAGAGAGAGAGACACTGACTGAACAGGGTATCACAGAGAGAGAGAGAGAGAGACTGACTGAACACGGTATCACTGAGAGAGACAGAGACACTGACTGAACAGGGTATCACAGAGAGAGAGAGAGAGACACTGAATGAACAGGGTATCACCGAGAGAGAGAGAGAGACACTGACTGAACAGGGTATCACAGAGAGAGAGAGAGAGAGAGACACTGACTGAACAGGGTATCACCGAGAGAGGGAGCGAGATTTTCACTGAACAGGGTATCACAGAGAGAGAGAGAGAGACACCGACTGAACATAGTATCACACAGAGAGAGAGAGAGAGAATGACTGAACAGGGTATCACTGAGAGAGAGAGAGACACTGACTGAACAGGGTATCACAGAGAGAGAGAGAGACACTGACTGAACAGGGTATCAAAGAGAGAGAGAGAGAGACACTGACTGAACAGGGTAACACAGAGAAAGAGACAGAGACAGAGAGACTGACTGAAAAGGTTATCACAGAGAGAGAGAGAGAGAGACACTGACTGACCAGGGTATCACAGAGAGAGAGAGAGATACTGACTAAATAGGGTATCACACAGAGATAGAGTGTGACACTGACTGAACAGTGTATCACAGAGAGAGAGGGAGACACTCACTGAACAGGGTATCACAGAGAGAGAGAGAGACACTGACTGAACAGGGTATCACAGAGAGAGAGAGAGAGACACTGACTGAACAGGGTATCACAGAGAGAGAGAGAGAGAGACCCTGACTGATCAGGGTATCACAGAGAGAGAGAGAGAGAGACACTGACTGAACAGGGTATCACAGAGAGAGAGAGACACTGACTGAACAGGTATCACAGAGAGAGAGAGAGAGAGACACTGACTGAACAGGGTATCACAGAGCGAGAGGGAGAGACACTGACTGAACAGGTATCACAGAGAGAGAGAGAGAGACACTGACTGAACAGGGTATCACAGAGAGAGAGAGACACTGACTGAACAGGGTTTCACAGAGAGAGAGAGAGAGACACTGACTGAACAGGGTATCACAGAGAGAGAGAGAGAGAGAGACACTGACTGAACAGGGTATCACAGAGAGAGAGAGAGAGAGAGACACTGACTGAACAGGGTATCACAGAGAGAGAGAGAGTGACATTGACTGAGCAGTGTATCACAGAGAGAGAGAGAGACACTGACTGAACAGGGTATCACAGAGAGAGAGAGACACTGACTGAACAGGGTATCACAGAGAGAGAGATAGAGACACTGACTGAACAGGGTATCACAGAGAGAGAGAGAGACACTGACTGAACAGGGTATCACAGAGAGAGAGAGAGACACTGACTGAACAGGGTATCACAGAGAGAGAGAGAGACACTGATAAACAGGGTATCACAGAGAGAGAGAGAGAGACACTGACTGAACAGGGTATCACAGAGAGAGAGAGAGACACTGACTGAACAGGGTATCACAGAGAGTGAGAGAGAGACACTGATTGAACAGAGTATCACGGAGAGAGAGAGAGAGAGACACTGACTGAACAGGGTATCACAGAGAGAGAGAGAGAGAGACACTGACTGAACAGGGTATCACAGTGAGAGAGCGACACTGACTGAACAGGTAACACAGAGAGAGAGAGAGAGACACTGACTGAACAGGGTATTACAGAGCGAGAGTGAGAGACACTGACTGAAAAGGTATCACAGAGAGAGAGAGAGAGACACTGACTGAACAGGGTATCACAGAGAGAGAGAGAGACACTGACTGAACAGGGTATCACAGAGAGAGAGAGAGAGACACTGACTGAACAGGGTATCACAGAGAGAGAGTGAGAGAGAGACACTGACTGAACAGGGTATCAAAGAGAGAGAGAGAGAGACACTGACTGAACAGGGTATCACAGAGAGAGATAGAGACACTGACTGAACAGGGTATCACAGAGAGAGAGATAGAGTGACATTGACTGAACAGGGTATCACAGAGAGAGTGAGAGAGACACTGACTGAACAGGGTATCACAGAGAGAGAGAGAGAGAGGGACACTGACTGAACAGGGTATCACAGAGAGAGAGAGAGACACTGACTGAACAGGGTATCACAGAGAGAGAGAGACACTGACTGAACAGGGTATCACAGAGAGAGAGAGAGACACTGACTGAACAGGGTATGACAGAGAGATAGAGAGAGATTCACCGACTGAACAGGGTATCACAGAGAGAGAGAGAGAGCCACTGACTGAACAGGGTATCAGAGAGAGATAGCGAGATAGAGACTGACTGAACAGGGTATCACAGAGAGAGAGAGAGAGAGTCACTGACTGAACAGGGTATCACAGAGAATGAGACAGAGACACTGACTGAACAGGGTATCACATAGAGAGAGAGAGAGAGACTCTGACTGAACAGGGTAACACAGAGAGAGAGAGAGAGAGACTGACTGAAAAGGTTATCACTGAGAGAAAGAGAGAGACACTGACTAAACAGGGTATCACAGAGAGAGAGAGAGACACTGACTGAACAGCGTATCTCAGAGAGAGAGGGAGACACTCACTGAACAGGGTATCACAGAGAGAGAGAGAGAGACACTGACTGAACAGGGTATCACAGAGAGAGAGAGAGACACTGACTAAACAGGGTATCACAGAGAGAGAGAGAGAGACACTGACTGAACAGGGTGTCATAGAGAGAGAGAGAGAGACACTGACTGAACAGTGTATCACAGAGAGAGAGGGAGACACTGACTGAACACGGTATCACTGAGAGAGAGAGAGAGACACTGACTGAACAGGCATCACAGAGAGAGAGACACTGAATGAACAGCGTATCACAGAGAGAGAGAGAGAGACACTGACTGAACAGGGTATCACAGAGAGAGAGAGAGAGAGACACTGACTGAACAGGGTATCACAGAGAGAGGGAGAGAGACACTGACTGAACAGGGTATCACAGAGAGAGAGAGAGAGACACTGACTGAACAGGGTATCACAGAGAGAGAGAGAGAGAGACTGACTGAACAGGG
The DNA here is from genome assembly GCF_964194155.1 of Cetorhinus maximus. NCBI lineage: Eukaryota > Metazoa > Chordata > Chondrichthyes > Lamniformes > Cetorhinidae > Cetorhinus > Cetorhinus maximus. The sequence continues at coordinate 9,128 of NW_027597282.1, forward strand.
TATCACAGAGAGAGAGAGAGAGAGACACTGAATGAACAGGGTATCACAGAGAGAGAGAGAGAGACACTGACTGAACAGGGTATCACAGAGAGAGAGAGAGAGAGAGACACTGACTGAACAGGGTATCACCGAGAGAGGGAGAGAGACTCTGACTGAGCAGGTTATCACAGAGAGAGAGAGAGAGACACTGACTGAACAGAGTATCACAGAGAGAGAGACAGAGAGACTGACTGAACAGGGTATCACTGAGAGAGAGAGAGACACTGACTGAACAGGGTATCACATAGAGAGAGAGATAATGACTGAACGGGGTATCACAGAGAGAGAGAGAGACATTGACAGAACAGGTATCACAGAGAGAGAGAGAGAGACACTGACTGAACAGGGTATCACAGAGAGAGAGAGAGAGAGACACTGACTGAACAGGGTATCACAGAGAGAGATAGAGGGAGAGAGACTGACTGAACAGGGTATCACAGAGAGAGAGAGAGAGACACTGACTGAACAGGGTATCACAGAGAGAGAGAGAGAGACACTGACTGAACAGGGTATCACTGAGTGAGAGAGAGTGACACTGACTGAACAGGGTATCACAGAGAGAGAGAGAGAGAGACTGACTGAACAGGGTATCACAGAGAGAGAGAGAGAGACACTGAATGAACAGGGTATCACAGAGAGAGAGAGAGAGACACTGACTGAACAGGGAATCACCGAGAGAGGGAGAGAGACTCTGACTGAGCAGGTTATCACAGAGAGAGAGAGAGTGACACTGACTGAACAGAGTATCACAGAGAGAGAGACAGAGAGACTGACTGAACAGGGTATCACTGAGAGAGAGAGAGACACTGACTGAACAGGGTATCACAGAGAGAGAGAGAGACACTGACTGAACAGGGTATCACATAGAGAGAGAGATAATGACTGAACGGGGTATCACAGAGAGAGAGAGAGACATTGACAGAACAGGTATCACAGAGAGAGAGAGAGAGACACTGACTGAACAGGGTATCACAGAGAGAGAGAGAGAGAGACACTGACTGAACAGGGTATCACAGAGAGAGATAGAGGGAGAGAGACTGACTGAACAGGGTATCACAGAGAGAGAGAGAGAGACACTGACTGAACAGGGTATCACAGAGAGAGAGAGAGAGACACTGACTGAACAGGGTATCACTGAGTGAGAGAGAGTGACACTGACTGAACAGGGTATCACAGAGAGAGAGAGAGACACTGACTGAAAAGGGTATCACAGAGAGAGAGAGAGAGACACTGACTAAACAGAGTATCACAGAGAGAGTGAGAGACACTGACTGAACAGGGTATCACTGAGAGAGAAAGAGAGAGACACTGACTGAACAGGGTATCACTGAGAGAGAGAAACAATGACTGAACAGGGAATCACACAGAGAGAGAGAGACACTGACTGAACAGGGTATCACAGGGTGAGAGAGACACTGACTGAACAGGGTATCACTGAGAGAGAGAGACACTGACTGAAAAGGGTATCACAGAGAGAGAGAGACACTGACTGAACAGGGTATCACAGAGAGAGAGAGAGAGAGACACTGACTGAACAGGGTATCACAGAGAGAGAGAGCGAGAGAGACACTGATTGAACAGGTTATCACAGAGAGAGAGAGAGCGACACTGACTGAACGGGGAATCACAGAGAGAGAGGGAGAGAGAGACACTGACTGAACAGGGTATCACAGCGAGAGAGAGAGACACTGACTGAACAGGGTATCACATAGAGAGAGAGATAATGACTGAACGGGGTATCACAGAGAGAGAGAGAGACATTGACAGAACTGGTATCAGAGAGAGAGAGAGAGAGACACTGACTGAACAGGGTATCACAGAGAGAGAGAGAGAGAGACACTGACTGAACAGGGTATCACAGAGAGATAGAGGGAGAGAGACTGACTGAACAGGGTATCACAGAGAGAGAGAGAGAGACACTGACTGAACAGGGTATCACTGAGTGAGAGAGAGTGACACTGACTGAACAGGGTATCACAGAGAGAGAGAGAGAGACACTGACTGAACAGGGTATCACAGAGAGAGAGAGAGAGAGAGACACTGACTAAACAGGGTATCACAGAGAGAGGGAGAGACACTGACTGAACAGGGTATCACTGAGAGAGAGAGAGAGACACTGACTGAACAGGGTATCACTGAGAGAGAGAAACACTGACTGAGCAGGGAATCACAGAGAGAGAGAGAGACACTGACGGAACAGGGTTTCACAGGGAGAGAGAGACACTGACTGAACAGGGTATCACTGAGAGAGAGAGAGACACTGACTGAAAAGGGTATCACAGAGAGAGAGAGAGAGAGAGACACTGACTCAACAGTGTATCACAGAGGGAGAGAGAGACACTGACTGAACAGGGTATCACAGAGAGAGAGAGAGAGAGACACTGACTGAACAGCGTTTCACAGAGAGAGAGAGAGAGACACTGACTGAACAGGGTATCACCGAGAGAGAGAGAGAGAGACACTGACTGAACAGGGTATCACAGAGAGAGAGAGAGAGAGACACTGACTGAACAGGGTATCACAGAGAGAGAGAGAGAGACACTGACTGAACAGGGTATCACAGAGAGTGAGAGAGAGAGACAATGACTGAACAGGGTATCACAGAGAGAGAGAGAAAGACACTGACTGAACAGGGAATCACAGAGAGAGAGGGAGAGAGAGACACTGACTGAACAGGGTATCACAGAGAGAGAGAGAGACACTGACTGAACAGGGTATCACATAGAGAGAGAGATAATGACTGAACAGGGTATCACAGAGAGAGAGAGAGAGACACTGACTGAACAGGGTATCACTGAGTGAGAGAGAGTGACACTGACTGAACAGGGTATCACAGAGAGAGAGACAGAGACACTGACTGAACAGGGTATCACAGAGAGAGAGAGAGAGACACTGAATAAACAGGGTATCACAGAGAGAGAGAGAGACACTGACTGAACAGGGTATCACTGAGAGAGAGAGAGAGAGACACTGACTGAACAGGGTATCACTGAGAGAGAGAAACACTGACTGAACAGGGAATCACAGAGAGAGAGAGAGACACTGACTGAACAGGGTATCACAGGGAGAGAGAGACACTGACTGAACAGGGTATCACTGAGAGAGAGAGAGACACTGACTGAAAACGGTATCACAGAGAGAAAGAGAGAGAGAGAGAGAGAGAGACACTGACTCAACAGTGTATCACAGAGGGAGAGATAGACACTGACTGAACAGGGTATCACACAGAGAGAGAGAGACACTGACTGAACAGGGTATCACGGACAGAGAGAGAGAGAGACACTGACTGAACAGGGTAACACAGAGAGAGAGAGAGAGAGAGAGAGAGACTGACTGAACAGGGTATCACAGAGAGAGAGAGAGCGACACTGACTGAACAGGTTATCACCGAGAGAGAGAGAGAGGGAGACACTGACTGAACAGGGTTTCACAGAGAGAGAGAGAGAGACACTGACTAAACAGGGTATCACAGATAGAGAGAGAGCGACACTGACTGAACAGGGTATCACAGAGAGAGAGAGAGAGACACTGACTGAACAGGGTATCACAGAGAGAGGGAGAGAGAGACACTGACTGAACAGGGTATCACAGAGAGAGAGAGAAAGACACTGGCTGAACTGGGAATGACAGAGAGAGAGAGAGAGAGAGACACTGACTGAACAGGGTATCACAGAGAGAGAGACACTGACTGAACAGGGTATCACGGAGAGAGAGAGAGACACTGACTGAACAGAGTATCACACAGAGAGAGAGAGACGCTGACTGAACAGGGTATCACAGAGAGAGAGAGAGAGAGAGAGAGAGAGACACTGACTAAACAGGGTATCACAGAGAGAGAGAGAGACACTGACTGAACAGGGTATCACTGAGAGAGAGAGAGACACTGACTGAACAGGGCATCACTGAGAGAGAGAGACACAGACTGAACAGGGAATCACAGAGAGAGAGAGAGACACTGACTGAACAGTGTATCACAGGGAGACAGAGACACTGACTGAACAGGGTATCCAAGAGAGAGAGAGAGATTCACTGACTGAACAGGGTATCACAGAGAGAGAGAGAGAGAGACACTGACTGAACAGGGTATCACAGAGAGAGAGAGAGAGATTCACTGACTGAACAGGCTATCACAGAGATAGAGAGAGAGATTCACTGACTGAACAGGGTATCACAGAGAGAGAGAGAGACACTGACTGAACAGGGTATCACAGAGAGAGAGAGAGACACTGACTGAACAGGGTATCACAGAGAGAGAGAGAGACACTGACTGAACAAGGTATCACTGAGAGAGAGACAGTGACACTGACTGAACAGGGTATCACAGAGAGAGAAAGAGAGACACTGACTGAACAGGGTATCACAGAGAGAGAGAGAAGGAGAGAGACTGACTGAACAGGGTGTCACAGAGAGAGAGAGAGAGAGACACTGACTGAACAGGGTATCACAGAGAGATAGAGGGAGAGAGACTGACTGAACAGGGTATCACAGAGAGAGAGAGAGAGACACTGACTGAACAGGGTATCACTGAGTGAGAGAGAGTGACACTGACTGAACAGGGTATCACAGAGAGAGAGAGAGAGACATTGACTGAACAGGGTATCACAGAGAGAGAGAGAGAGAGAGACACTGACTAAACAGGGTATCACAGAGAGAGGGAGAGACACTGACTGAACAGGGTATCACTGAGAGAGAGAGAGAGACACTGACTGAACAGGGTATCACTGAGAGAGAGAAACACTGACTGAGCAGGGAATCACAGAGAGAGAGAGAGACACTGACGGAACAGGGTTTCACAGGGAGAGAGAGACACTGACTGAACAGGGTATCACTGAGAGAGAGAGAGACACTGACTGAAAAGGGTATCACAGAGAGAGAGAGAGAGAGAGAGACACTGACTCAACAGTGTATCACAGAGGGAGAGAGAGACACTGACTGAACAGGGTATCACAGAGAGAGAGAGAGAGAGACACTGACTGAACAGCGTTTCACAGAGAGAGAGAGAGAGACACTGACTGAACAGGGTATCACCGAGAGAGAGAGAGAGAGACACTGACTGAACAGGGTATCACAGAGAGAGAGAGAGAGAGACACTGACTGAACAGGGTATCACAGAGAGAGAGAGAGAGACACTGACTGAACAGGGTATCACAGAGAGTGAGAGAGAGAGACAATGACTGAACAGGGTATCACAGAGAGAGAGAGAAAGACACTGACTGAACAGGGAATCACAGAGAGAGAGGGAGAGAGAGACACTGACTGAACAGGGTATCACAGAGAGAGAGAGAGACACTGACTGAACAGGGTATCACTGAGAGAGAGAAACACTGACTGAACAGGGAATCACAGAGAGAGAGAGAGACACTGACTGAACAGGGTATCACAGGGAGAGAGAGACACTGACTGAACAGGGTATCACTGAGAGAGAGAGAGAGACACTGACTGAAAACGGTATCACAGAGAGAAAGAGAGAGAGAGAGAGAGAGAGACACTGACTCAACAGTGTATCACAGAGGGAGAGATACACACTGACTGAACAGGGTATCACAGAGAGAGAGAGAGACACTGACTGAACAGGGTATCACGGAGAGAGAGAGAGAGACACTGACTGAACAGGGTAACACAGAGAGAGAGAGAGAGAGAGAGAGAGACTGACTGAACAGGGTATCACAGAGAGAGAGAGAGCGACACTGACTGAACAGGTTATCACCGAGAGAGAGAGAGAGGGAGACACTGACTGAACAGGGTTTCACAGAGAGAGAGAGAGAGACACTGACTAAACAGGGTATCACAGATAGAGAGAGAGCGACACTGACTGAACAGGGTATCACAGAGAGAGAGAGAGAGACACTGACTGAACAGGGTATCACAGAGAGAGAGACAGAGAGACTGACTGAACAGGGTATCACTGAGAGAGAGAGAGACACTGACTGAACAGGGTATCACATAGAGCGAGAGATAATGACTGAACGGGGTATCACAGAGAGAGAGAGAGACATTGACAGAACAGGTATCACAGAGAGAGAGAGAGAGACACTGACTGAACAGGGTATCACAGAGAGAGAGAGAGAGAGACACTGACTGAACAGGGTATCACAGAGAGAGATAGAGGGAGAGAGACTGACTGAACAGGGTATCACAGAGAGAGAGAGAGAGACACTGACTGAACAGGGTATCACAGAGAGAGAGAGAGAGACACTGACTGAACAGGGTATCACTGAGTGAGAGAGAGTGACACTGACTGAACAGGGTATCACAGAGAGAGAGAGAGAGAGACTGACTGAACAGGGTATCACAGAGAGAGAGAGAGAGACACTGAATGAACAGGGTATCACAGAGAGAGAGAGAGAGACACTGACTGAACAGGGTATCACCGAGAGAGGGAGAGAGACTCTGACTGAGCAGGTTATCACAGAGAGAGAGAGAGTGACACTGACTGAACAGAGTATCACAGAGAGAGAGACAGAGAGACTGACTGAACAGGGTATCACTGAGAGAGAGAGAGACACTGACTGAACAGGGTATCACAGAGAGAGAGAGAGACACTGACTGAACAGGGTATCACATAGAGAGAGAGATAATGACTGAACGGGGTATCACAGAGAGAGAGAGAGACATTGACAGAACAGGTATCACAGAGAGAGAGAGAGAGACACTGACTGAACAGGGTATCACAGAGAGAGAGAGAGAGAGACACTGACTGAACAGGGTATCACAGAGAGAGATAGAGGGAGAGAGACTGACTGAACAGGGTATCACAGAGAGAGAGAGAGAGACACTGACTGAACAGGGTATCACAGAGAGAGAGAGAGAGACACTGACTGAACAGGGTATCACTGAGTGAGAGAGAGTGACACTGACTGAACAGGGTATCACAGAGAGAGAGAGAGACACTGACTGAAAAGGGTATCACAGAGAGAGAGAGAGAGACACTGACTAAACAGAGTATCACAGAGAGAGTGAGAGACACTGACTGAACAGGGTATCACTGAGAGAGAAAGAGAGAGACACTGACTGAACAGGGTATCACTGAGAGAGAGAAACAATGACTGAACAGGGAATCACACAGAGAGAGAGAGACACTGACTGAACAGGGTATCACAGGGTGAGAGAGACACTGACTGAACAGGGTATCACTGAGAGAGAGAGACACTGACTGAAAAGGGTATCACAGAGAAAGAGAGAGAGAGAGAGACACTGACTCAACAGTGTATCACAGAGGGAGAGATAGACAATGACTGAACAGGGTATCACAGAGGGAGAGAGAGACACTGACTGAACAGGGTATCACAGAGAGAGAGAGAGAGAGACACTGACTGAACAGGGTAACACAGAGAGACAGAGAGAGAGAGAGACTGACTGAACAGGGTATCACAGAGAGAGAGAGAGCGACACTGACTGAACGGGGAATCACAGAGAGAGAGGGAGAGAGAGACACTGACTGAACAGGGTATCACAGCGAGAGAGAGAGACACTGACTGAACAGGGTATCACATAGAGAGAGAGATAATGACTGAACGGGGTATCACAGAGAGAGAGAGAGACATTGACAGAACTGGTATCAGAGAGAGAGAGAGAGACACTGACTGAACAGGGTATCACAGAGAGAGAGAGAGAGAGACACTGACTGAACAGGGTATCACAGAGAGATAGAGGGAGAGAGACTGACTGAACAGGGTATCACAGAGAGAGAGAGAGAGACACTGACTGAACAGGGTATCACTGAGTGAGAGAGAGTGACACTGACTGAACAGGGTATCACAGAGAGAGAGAGAGAGACACTGACTGAACAGGGTATCACAGAGAGAGAGAGAGAGAGAGACAATGACTAAACAGGGTATCACAGAGAGAGGGAGAGACACTGACTGAACAGGGTATCACTGAGAGAGAGAGAGAGACACTGACTGAACAGGGTATCACTGAGAGAGAGAAACACTGACTGAGCAGGGAATCACAGAGAGAGAGAGAGACACTGACGGAACAGGGTTTCACAGGGAGAGAGAGACACTGACTGAACAGGGTATCACTGAGAGAGAGAGAGACACTGACTGAAAAGGGTATCACAGAGTGAGAGAGAGAGAGAGAGACACTGACTCAACAGTGTATCACAGAGGGAGAGAGAGACACTGACTGAACAGGGTATCACAGAGAGAGAGAGAGAGAGACACTGACTGAACAGCGTTTCACAGAGAGAGAGAGAGAGACACTGACTGAACAGGGTAACACCGAGAGAGAGAGAGAGAGACACTGACTGAACAGGGTTTCACAGAGAGAGAGAGAGAGAGACACTGACTGAACAGGGTATCACAGAGAGAGAGAGAGAGACACTGACTGAACAGGGTATCACAGAGAGTGAGAGAGAGAGACAATGACTGAACAGGGTATCACAGAGAGAGAGAGAAAGACACTGACTGAACAGGGAATCACAGAGAGAGAGGGAGAGAGAGACACTGACTGAACAGGGTATCACAGAGAGAGAGAGAGACACTGACTGAACAGGGTATCACATAGAGAGAGAGATAATGACTGAACAGGGTATCACAGAGAGAGAGAGAGAGACACTGACTGAACAGGGTTTCACTGAGTGAGAGAGAGTGACACTGACTGAACAGGGTATCACAGAGAGAGAGACAGAGACACTGACTGAACAGGGTATCACAGAGAGAGAGAGAGAGACACTGACTAAACAGGGTATCACAGAGAGAGAGAGAGACACTGACTGAACAGGGTATCACTGAGAGAGAGAGAGAGAGACACTGACTGAACAGGGTATCACTGAGAGAGAGAAACACTGACTGAACAGGGAATCACAGAGAGAGAGAGAGACACTGACTGAACAGGGTATCACAGGGAGAGAGAGACACTGACTGAACAGGGTATCACTGAGAGAGAGAGAGACACTGACTGAAAACGGTATCACAGAGAGAAAGAGAGAGAGAGAGAGAGAGAGACACTGACTCAACAGTGTATCACAGAGGGAGAGATAGACACTGACTGAACAGGGTATCACAGAGAGAGAGAGAGACACTGACTGAACAGGGTATCACGGACAGAGAGAGAGAGAGACACTGACTGAACTGGGTAACACAGAGAGAGAGAGAGAGAGAGAGACTGACTGAACAGGGTATCACAGAGAGAGAGAGAGCGACACTGACTGAACAGGTTATCACCGAGAGAGAGAGAGAGGGAGACACTGACTGAACAGGGTTTCACAGAGAGAGAGAGAGAGACACTGACTAAACAGGGTATCACAGATAGAGAGAGAGCGACACTGACTGAACAGGGTATCACAGAGAGAGAGAGAGAGACACTGACTGAACAGGGTATCACAGAGAGAGGGAGAGAGAGACACTGACTGAACAGGGTATCACAGAGAGAGAGAGAAAGACACTGGCTGAACTGGGAATGACAGAGAGAGAGAGAGAGAGAGACACTGACTGAACAGGGTATCACAGAGAGAGAGACACTGACTGAACAGGGTATCACGGAGAGAGAGAGAGACACTGACTGAACAGAGTATCACACAGAGAGAGAGAGACGCTGACTGAACAGGGTATCACAGAGAGAGAGAGAGAGAGAGAGAGAGAGACACTGACTAAACAGGGTATCACAGAGAGAGAGAGAGACACTGACTGAACAGGGTATCACTGAGAGAGAGAGAGACACTGACTGAACAGGCTATCACAGAGATAGAGAGAGAGATTCACTGACTGAACAGGGTATCACAGAGAGAGAGAGAGACACTGACTGAACAGGGTATCACAGAGAGAGAGAGAGACACTGACTGAACAGGGTATCACAGAGAGAGAGAGAGACACTGACTGAACAAGGTATCACTGAGAGAGAGAGAGTGACACTGACTGAACAGGGTATCACAGAGAGAGAAAGAGAGACACTGACTGAACAGGGTATCACAGAGAGAGAGAGAGGGAGAGAGACTGACTGAACAGGGTGTCACAGAGAGAGAGAGAGAGAGACACTGACTGAACAGGGTATCACAGAGAGATAGAGGGAGAGAGACTGACTGAACAGGGTATCACAGAGAGAGAGAGAGAGACACTGACTGAACAGGGTATCACTGAGTGAGAGAGAGTGACACTGACTGAACAGGGTATCACAGAGAGAGAGAGAGAGACACTGACTGAACAGGGTATCACAGAGAGAGAGAGAGAGAGAGACACTGACTAAACAGGGTATCACAGAGAGAGGGAGAGACACTGACTGAACAGGGTATCACTGAGAGAGAGAGAGAGACACTGACTGAACAGGGTATCACTGAGAGAGAGAAACACTGACTGAGCAGGGAATCACAGAGAGAGAGAGAGACACTGACGGAACAGGGTTTCACAGGGAGAGAGAGACAGTGACTGAACAGGGTATCACTGAGAGAGAGAGAGACACTGACTGAAAAGGGTATCACAGAGAGAGAGAGAGAGAGAGAGAGAGAGACACTGACTCAACAGTGTATCACAGAGGGAGAGAGAGACACTGACTGAACAGGGTATCACAGAGAGAGAGAGAGAGAGACACTGACTGAACAGCGTTTCACAGAGAGAGAGAGAGAGACACTGACTGAACAGGGTATCACCGAGAGAGAGAGAGAGAGACACTGACTGAACAGGGTATCACAGAGAGAGAGAGAGAGAGACACTGACTGAACAGGGTATCACAGAGAGAGAGAGAGAGACACTGACTGAACAGGGTATCACAGAGAGTGAGAGAGAGAGACAATGACTGAACAGGGTATCACAGAGAGAGAGAGAAAGACACTGACTGAACAGGGAATCACAGAGAGAGAGGGAGAGAGAGACACTGACTGAACAGGGTATCACAGAGAGAGAGAGAGACACTGACTGAACAGGGTATCACATAGAGAGAGAGATAATGACTGAACAGGGTATCACAGAGAGAGAGAGAGTGACACTGACTGAACAGCGTATCACTGAGTGAGAGAGAGTGACACTGACTGAACAGGGTATCACAGAGAGAGAGACAGAGACACTGACTGAACAGGGTATCACAGAGAGAGAGAGAGAGACACTGACTAAACAGGGTATCACAGAGAGAGAGAGAGACACTGACTGAACAGGGTATCACTGAGAGAGAGAGAGAGAGACACTGACTGAACAGGGTATCACTGAGAGAGAGAAACACTGACTGAACAGGGAATCACAGAGAGAGAGAGAGACACTGACTGAACAGGGTATCACAGGGAGAGAGAGACACTGACTGAACAGGGTATCACTGAGAGAGAGAGAGAGACACTGACTGAAAACGGTATCACAGAGAGAAAGAGAGAGAGAGAGAGAGAGAGACACTGACTCAACAGTGTATCACAGAGGGAGAGATACACACTGACTGAACAGGGTATCACAGAGAGAGAGAGAGACACTGACTGAACAGGGTATCACGGAGAGAGAGAGAGAGACACTGACTGAACAGGGTAACACAGAGAGAGAGAGAGAGAGAGAGAGAGACTGACTGAACAGGGTATCACAGAGAGAGAGAGAGCGACACTGACTGAACAGGTTATCACCGAGAGAGAGAGAGAGGGAGACACTGACTGAACAGGGTTTCACAGAGAGAGAGAGAGAGACACTGATTAAACAGGGTATCACAGATAGAGAGAGAGCGACACTGACTGAACAGGGTATCACAGAGAGAGAGAGAGAGACACTGACTGAACAGGGTATCACAGAGAGAGGGAGAGAGAGACACTGACTGAACAGGGTATCACAGAGAGAGAGAGAAAGACACTGGCTGAACTGGGAATGACAGAGAGAGAGAGAGAGAGAGACACTGACTGAACAGGGTATCACAGAGAGAGAGACACTGACTGAACAGGGTATCACGGAGAGAGAGAGAGACACTGACTGAACAGAGTATCACACAGAGAGAGAGAGACGCTGACTGAACAGGGTATCACAGAGAGAGAGAGAGAGAGAGAGAGACACTGACTAAACAGGGTATCACAGAGAGAGAGAGAGACACTGACTGAACAGGGTATCACTGAGAGAGAGAGAGACACTGACTGAACAGGGCATCACTGAGAGAGAGAGACACAGACTGAACAGGGAATCACAGAGAGAGAGAGAGACACTGACTGAACAGTGTATCACAGGGAGAGAGAGACACTGACTGAACAGGGTATCCAAGAGAGAGAGAGAGATTCACTGACTGAACAGGGTATCACAGAGAGAGAGAGAGAGAGACACTGACTGAACAGGGTATCACAGAGAGAGAGAGAGAGATTCACTGACTGAACAGGCTATCACAGAGATAGAGAGAGAGATTCACTGACTGAACAGGGTATCACAGAGAGAGAGAGAGACACTGACTGAACAGGGTATCACAGAGAGAGAGAGAGACACTGACTGAACAGGGTATCACAGAGAGAGAGAGAGACACTGACTGAACAAGGTATCACTGAGAGAGAGAGAGTGACACTGACTGAACAGGGTATCACAGAGAGAGAAAGAGAGACACTGACTGAACAGGGTATCACAGAGAGAGAGAGAGGGAGAGAGAATGACTGAACAGGGTATCACAGAGAGAGAGAGAGAGACACTGACTGAACAGTGTATCACAGGGAGAGAGAGACACTGACTGAACAGGGTATCCAAGAGAGAGAGAGAGATTCACTGACTGAACAGGGTATCACAGAGAGAGAGAGAGAGAGAGACTGACTGAACAGGGTATCACCGAGAGAGAGAGAGAGATTCACTGACTGAACAGGGTATCACAGAGATAGAGAGAGAGATTCACTGACTGAACAGGGTATCACAGAGAGAGAGAGAGAGACACTGACTGAACAGGGTATCACAGAGAGAGAGAGAGGGAGAGAGACTGACTGAACAGGGTATCACAGAGAGAGAGAGAGAGACACTGACTGAACAGGGTATCACAGAGAGAGAGAGAGAGACACTGACTGAACAGGGTATCACTGAGAGAGAGAGAGTGACACTGACTGAACAGGGTATCACAGAGAGAGAGAGAGAGACACTGACTGAACAGGGTATCACAGAGAGAGAGAGAGAGATACTGACTAAACAGGGTATCACACAGAGAGAGAGTGACACTGACTGAACAGGGTATCACTGAGAGAGAGAGAGAGAGAGAGACAATGACTGAACAGGGTATCACTGAGAGAGAGAAACACTGACTGAGCAGGGAATCACAGAGAGAGAGAGAGACACTGACTGAACAGGGTATCACAGGGAGAGAGAGACACTGACTGAACAGGGTATCACTGAGAGAGAGAGAGACACTGACTGAAAAGGGTATCACAGAGAGATAGAGAGAGAGAGAGACACTGACTCAACAGTGTATCACAGAGGGAGAGAGAGACACTGACTGAACAGGGTATCACAGAGAGAGAGAGAGAGAGAGAGAGACACTGACTGAACAGGTTTTCACCGAGAGAGAGAGACACTGACTGAACAGGGTATCACCGAGAGAGAGAGAGAGAGACACTGACTGAACAGGGTATCACAGAGAGAGAGAGATAGAGATACACTGACTGAACCGGGTATCACAGAGAGAGAGAGAGAGACACTGACTGAACAGGGTATCACAGAGAGTGATTGAGATACACTGACTGAACAGGGTATCACAGAGAGAGAGAGAAAGACACTGACTGAACAGGGAATCACAGAGAGAGAGGGAGAGAGAGACACTGACTAAACAGGGTATCACAGGGAGAGAGAGAGACACTGACTGAACAGGGTATCACATAGAGAGAGAGATAATGACTGAACGGGGTATCACAGAGAGAGAGAGAGAGACATTGACAGAACAGGTATCACAGAGAGAGAGAGAGAGACACTGACTGAACAGGGTATCACAGAGAGAGAGAGGTAGAGACACTGACTGAACAGGGTATCACAGAGAGAGAGAGAGGGAGAGAGACTGACTGAACAGGGTATCACAGAGAGAGAGAGAGAGACACTGACTGAACAGGGTATCACAGAGAGAGAGAGAGAGACACTGACTGAACAGGGTATCACTGAGTGAGAGAGAGTGACACTGACTGAACAGGGTATCACAGAGAGAGAGAGAGAGACACTGACTAAACAGGGTATCACAGAGAGAGAGAGAGACACTGACTGAACAGGGTATCACTGAGAGAGAGAGAGAGAGACACTGACTGAACAGGGTATCACTGAGAGAGAGAAACAATGACTGAACAGGGAATCACACAGAGAGAGAGAGACACTGACTGAACAGGGTATCACAGGGTGAGAGAGACACTGACTGAACAGGGTATCACTGAGAGAGAGAGACACTGACTGAAAAGGGTATCACAGAGAGAGAGAGAGAGAGAGACACTGACTCAACAATGTATCACAGAGGGAGAGATAGACACTGACTGAACAGGGTATCACAGAGAGAGAGAGAGACACTGACTGAACAGGGTATCACAGAGAGAGAGAGAGAGAGACACTGACTGAACAGGGTAACACAGAGAGAGAGAGAGAGAGAGAGAGAGACTGACTGAACAGGGTATCACAGAGAGAGAGAGAGCGACACTGACTGAACAGGTTATCAACGAGAGAGAGAGAGAGGGAGACACTGACTGAACAGGGTTTCACAGAGAGAGAAAGAGAGACACTGACTAAACAGGGTATCACAGAGAGAGAGAGAGACACTGACTGAACAGGGTATCACAGAGAGAGAGAGAGAGACACTGACTGAACAGGGTATCACAGAGAGAGGGAGAGAGAGACACTGACTGAACAGGGTATCACAGAGAGAGAGAGAAAGACACTGGCTGAACTGGGAATGACAGAGAGAGAGAGAGAGACACTGACTGAACAGGGTATCACAGAGAGAGAGACACTGACTGAACAGGGTATCACGGAGAGAGAGAGAGACACTGACTGAACAGAGTATCACACAGAGAGAGAGAGACGCTGACTGAACATGGTATCACAGAGAGAGAGAGAGAGAGAGAGAGACACTGACTAAACAGGGTATCACAGAGATAGGGAGAGACACTGACTGAACAGGGTATCACTTAGAGAGAGAGAGACACTGACTGAACAGGGCATCACTGAGAGAGAGAGACACAGACTGAACAGGGAATCACAGAGAGAGAGAGAGACACTGACTGAACAGTGTATCACAGGGAGAGAGAGACACTGACTGAACAGAGTATCCAAGAGAGAGAGAGAGATTCACTGACTGAACAGGGTATCACAGAGAGAGAGAGAGAGAGACACTGACTGAACAGGGTATCACAGAGAGAGAGAGAGAGATTCACTGACTGAACAGGCTATCACAGAGAGAGAGAGAGACACTGACTGAACAGGGTATCACAGGGAGAGAGAGAGACACTGACTGAACAGGGTATCACAGAGAGAGAGAGAGAGACACTGACTGAACAAGGTATCACTGAGAGAGAGAGAGTGACACTGACTGAACAGGGTATCACAGAGAGAGAAAGAGAGACACTGACTGAACAGGGTATCACAGAGAGAGAGAGAGGGAGAGAGACTGGCTGAACAGGGTATCACAGAGAGAGAGAGAGAGACACTGACTGAACAGTGTATCACAGGGAGAGAGAGACACTGACTGAACAGGGTATCCAAGAGAGAGAGAGAGATTCACTGACTGAACAGGGTATCACAGAGAGAGAGAGAGAGAGAGACTGACTGAACAGGGTATCACCGAGAGAGAGAGAGAGATTCACTGACTGAACAGGGTATCACAGAGATAGAGAGAGAGATTCACTGACTGAACAGGGTATCACAGAGAGAGAGAGAGAGAGACACTGACTGAACAGGGTATCACAGAGAGAGAGAGAGGGAGAGAGACTGACTGAACAGGGTATCACAGAGAGAGAGAGAGAGACACTGACTGAACAGGGTATCACAGAGAGAGAGAGAGAGACACTGACTGAACAGGGTATCACTGAGAGAGAGAGAGTGACACTCACTGAACAGGGTATCACAGAGAGAGAGAGAGAGAGACACTGACTGAACAGGGTATCACAGAGAGAGAGAGAGAGAGACACTGACTGAACAGGGTATCACTGAGTGAGAGAGAGTGACACTGACTGAACAGGGTATCACAGAGAGAGAGAGAGAGACACTGACTGAACAGGGTATCACAGAGAGAGAGAGAGAGACACTGACTAAACAGGGTATCACAGAGAGAGAGAGTGACACTGACTGAACAAGGTATCACTGAGAGAGAGAGAGAGAGAGAGACAATGACTGAACAGGGTATCACTGAGAGACAGAAACACTGACTCAGCAGGGAATCACAGAGAGAGAGAGAGAGACACTGACTGAACAGGGTATCACAGGGAGAGAGAGACACTGACTGAACAGGGTATCACTGAGAGAGAGAGAGACACTGACTGAAAAGGGTATCACAGAGAGAGAGAGAGAGAGAGAGACACTGACTCAACAGTGTATCACAGAGGGAGAAAGAGACACTGACTGAACAGGGTATCACAGAGAGAGAGAGAGAGAGAGAGAGACACTGACTGAACAGGGTTTCACAGAGAGAGAGAGAGAGACACTGACTGAACAGTGTATCACCGAGAGAGAGAGAGAGAGACACTGACTGAACAGGGTATCACAGAGAGAGAGAGAGAGAGATACACTGACTGAACAGGGTATCACACAGAGAGAGAGAGAGACACTGACTGAACAGGGTATCACAGAGAGTGAGAGAGAGAGACACTGACTGAACAGGGTATCACAGAGAGAGAGAGAAAGACACTGACTGAACAGGGAATCACAGAGAGAGAGGGAGAGAGAGACACTGACTGAACAGGGTATCACAGGGAGAGAGAGAGACACTGACTGAACAGGGTATCACATAGAGAGAGAGATAATGACTGAACGGGGTATCACAGAGAGAGAGAGAGACATTGACAGAACAGGTATCACAGAGAGAGAGAGAGAGACACTGACTGAACAGGGTATCACAGAGAGAGAGAGAGAGAGACACTGACTGAACAGGGTATCACAGAGAGAGAGAGAGGGAGAGAGAATGACTGAACAGGGTATCACAGAGAGAGAGAGAGAGACACTGACTGAACAGGGTATCACAGAGAGAGAGAGAGAGACACTGACTGAACAGGGTATCACTGAGTGAGAGAGAGTGACACTGACTGAACAGGGTATCACAGAGAGAGAGAGAGACACTGACTGAACAGGGTATCACAGAGAGAGAGAGAGAGACACTGACTAAACAGGGTATCACAGAGAGAGAGAGAGACACTGACTGAACAGGGTATCACTGAGAGAGAGAGAGAGAGACACTGACTGAACAGGGTATCACTGAGAGAGAGAAACAATGACTGAACAGGGAATCACATAGAGAGAGAGAGACACTGACTGAACAGGGTATCACAGGGTGACAGAGACACTGACTGAACAGGGTATCACTGAGAGAGAGAGACACTGACTGAAAAGGGTATCACAGAGAGAGAGAGAGAGAGAGAGACACTGACTCAACAGTGTATCACAGAGGGAGAGATAGACACTGACTGTACAGGGTATCACAGAGAGAGAGAGAGACACTGACTGAACAGGGTATCACAGAGAGAGAGAGAGAGACACTGACTGAACAGGGTAACACAGAGAGAGAGAGAGAGAGAGAGAGACTGACTGAACAGGGTATCACAGAGAGAGAGAGAGCGACACTGACTGAACAGGGTATCACCGAGAGAGAGAGAGAGAGGGAGACACTGACTGAACAGGGTTTCACAGAGAGAGAGAGAGAGACACTGACTAAACAGGGTATCACAGAGAGAGAGAGAGACACTGACTGAACAGGGTATCACAGAGAGAGAGACACTGACTGAACAGGGTATCACGGAGAGAGAGAGAGACACTGACTGAACAGAGTATCACACAGAGAGATAGAGACGCTGACTGAACAGGGTATCACAGAGAGAGAGAGAGAGTGACACTGACTGAACAGGGTATCACAGAGAGAGAGAGAGACGCTGACTGAACAGGGTATCACAGAGAGAGAGGGAGAGAGAGAGAGAGACACTGACTAAACAGGGTATCACAGAGAGAGAGGGAGACACTGACTGAACAGGGTATCACAGAGAGAGAGAGAGAGACACTGGCTGAACAGGGTATCACAGAGAGAGAGAGAGAGACACTGACTGAACAGGGTATCACAGAGAGAGAGAGAGACACTGACTGAACAGGGTATCACAGAGAGAGAGAGAGAGAGAGACACTGACTGAACAGTGTATCACAGAGAGGGAGAGAAAGACACTGACTGAACAGGGTATCACAGAGAGAGAGAGAGAGAGACACTGACTGAACAGGGTATCACAGAGAGAGAGAGACACTGACTGAACAGGGTATCACAGAGAGAGAGAGACACTGACTGAACGGGGTATCACAGAGAGAGAGAGAGACATTGACTGAACAGGTATCGCAGAGAGAGAGAGAGAGACACTGACTGAACAGGGTATCACAGAGAGAGAGAGAGAGAGACACTGACTGTACAGGGTATCACAGAGAGAGAGAGAGAGACACTGACTGAACAGGGTATCACAGAGAGAGAGAGGGAGAGACACTGACTGAACAGGTTATCACAGAGAGAGAGAGAGACACTGACTGAACAGGGTATCACAGAGAGAGAGAGAGACAATGACTGAACAGGGTATCACAGAGAGAGAGAGAGAGACACTGACTGAACAGGGTATCACAGAGAGAGAGAGAGACACTGACTGAACAGGGTATCACAGAGAGAGAGAGAGAGAGAGTCTCTGACTGAACAGGGTATCACAGAGAGGGAGAGAAAGACACTGACTGAACAGGGTATCACAGAGAGAGAGAGAGAGAGAGACACTGACTGAACAGGGTATCACAGAGAGAGAGAGACACTGACTGAACAGGGTATCACAGAGAGAGAGAGACACTGACTGAACGGGGTATCACAGAGAGAGAGAGAGACATTGACTGAACAGGTATCACAGAGAGAGAGAGAGAGACACTGACTGAACAGGGTATCACAGAGAGAGAGAGAGAGAGACACTGACTGAACAGGGTATCACAGAGAGAGAGAGAGAGACACTGACTGAACAGGGTATCACAGAGAGAGAGAGGGAGAGACACTGACTGAACAGGGTATCACAGAGAGAGAGAGAGACACTGACTGAACAGGGAATCACAGAGAGAGAGAGAGAGACACTGACTGAACAGGGTATCACAGAGAGAGAGAGAGAGACACTGACTGAACAGGGTATCACAGAGAGAGAGAGAGAGACACTGACTGAACAGGGTATCACAGAGAGAGAGAGAGAGACTGACTGAACAGGGTATCACAGAGAGAGAGAGAGAGACACTGACTGAACATGGTATCACAGAGAGAGAGAGAGACACTGACTGAACAGGGTATCACAGAGAGAGAGAGAGAGACACTGACTGAACAGGGTATCACGGAGAGAGAGAGAGAGAGACACTGACTGAACAGGGTATCACAGAGAGGGAGAGAGACATTGACTGAACTGGGTATCACAGAGAGAGAGAGAGAGACACTGACTAAACAGGGTATCACAGAGAGAGAGAGAGACACTGACTGAACAGGGTATCACAGAGAGAGAGAGAGACACTGACTGAACAGGGTATCACAGAGAGAGAGAGAGAGACACTGACTGAACAGGGTATCACGGAGAGAGAGAGAGAGACACTGACTGAACAGGGGATCACAGAGAGAGAGAGACACTGACTGAACAGGGTATCACAGAGAGGGAGAGACACTGACTGAACAGGGTATCACACAGAGAGATAGAGAGAGACCCTGTCTGAATAGGGTATCACAGAGGAAAATAGGAACACGAATCCGCTCTTCAGTCCTTCGAACCTTTTCCACCATTGAATGAGATCTTGGCTGATCTGCAATCTAACATCATATAGCCACCTTCATCCCCTATCCTTTGGTCTATCAATGTCAGATTTAATATTAACAATTTGCCTAGCATCAATTGCATTTGTGGAAGAGAATTTCCAAGTACTATATTTTGTGTGTGGAAGCATCTCCTTATTTCACTCATGAACGGTCTGGCCCTAATTTTTCAGAACATACCTTGTTCAGTCAGTGTCTCTCGCTCTCTCTCTGTGATACCCTGTTCAGTCAGTGTCTCTATCTCTCTCTGTGATACCCTGTTCAGTCAGTGCCTCTCTCTCTCTCTCTGTGATACCCTCTTCAGTCAGTGTCTCTCTCTCTCTCTGTGATACCCTGTTCAGTCAGTGTCTCTCTCTCTCTCTGTGTTACCCTGTTCAGTCAGTGTCTCTCTCTCTCTCTCTGTGATACCCTGTTCAGTCAGTGTCTCTCTCTCTCTCTCTCTGTGATACCCTGTTCAGTCAGTGTCTCTCTCTCTCTCTCTCTGTGATACCCTGTTCAGTCAGTGTCTCTCTCTCTCTCTCTGTGATACCCTGTTCAGTCAGTGTCTCTCTCTCTCTCTCTGTGATACCCTGTTCAGTCAGTGTCTCTCTCTCTCTCTCTCTGTGATACCCTGTTCAGTCAGTGTCTCTCTCTCTCTCTCTCTGTGATACCCTGTTCAGTCAGTGTCTCTCTCTCTCTCTCTCTGTGATACCCTGTTCAGTCAGTGTCTCTCTCTCTCTCTCTGTGATACCCTGTTCAGTCAGTGTCTCTCTCTCTCTCTCTGTTTTACCCTGTTCTGTCAGTTTCCATCTCTCTCTGTGATTCCCTGTTCAGTCAGTGACTCTCTCTCTCTCTCTCTGTGATACCCTGTTCAGTCAGCATCTCTCTCTCTCTCTCTGTGATACCCTGTTCAGTCAGTGTCTCTCTCTCTCTCTCTCTGTGATACCCTGTTCAGTCAGTGTCTCTCTCTCTCTCTCTGTGATACCCTGTTCAGTCAGAGTCTCTCTCTCTCTCTCTCTGTTTTACCCTGTTCTGTCAGTTTCCATCTCTCTCTGTGATACCCTGTTCAGTCAGTGTCTCTCTCTCTGTGATACCCTGATCAGTCAGTGTCTATCTCTCTCTCTGTGGTACCCTGTTCAGTCAGTGTCTCTCTGTCTCTCTCTCTGTGATACCCTGTTCAGTCAGTGTCTCTCTCTCTCTCTGTGATACCCTATTCGGTCAGTGTCTCTCGCTCTCTCTGTGATACCCTGTTCAGTCAGTGTCTCTCTCTCTCTCTCTCTGTGATACCCTGTTCAGTCAGTGTCTCTGTGTCTCTCTCTCTGTGATACCCTGTTCAGTCAGTGTCTCTAACTCTCTCTCTCTGTGATACCCTGTTCAGTCAGTGTCTCTCTCTGTCTGTGATACCCAGTTCAGTCAGTGTATATCTCTCTCTCTCTGTGATACACTGTTCAGTCAGTGTCTCTCTCTCTCTCTGTGATACCCTGTTCAGTCAGTGTCTCTCTCTCTATCTCTCTGTGATACCCTGTTCAGTCAGTGTCTCTCTCTCTCTCTCTGTGATACCCTGTTCAGTCAGTGTCTCTCTCTCTCTCTCTGTGATACCCTGTTCAGTCAGTGTCTCTCTCTCTCTCTCTCTCTCTGATACCCTGTTCAGTCAGTGTCTCTCTCTCTCTCTCTGCGATACCCTGTTCAGTCAGTGACTCTCTCTCTCTCTCTGTGATACCCTGTTCAGTCAGTGTCTCTCTCTCTCTCTCTGTGTTACCCTGTTCAGTCAGTGTCTCGCTCTCTCTCTGTGATACCCTGTTCAGTCAGTGTCTCTATCAGTCTCTCTCTGATACCCTGTTCAACCAGTCTCTCTCTCTCTCTGTGATACCCTGTTCAGTCAGAGTCTCTCTCTCTCTCTGTGATACCCTGTTCAACCAGTGTCTCTCTCTCTCTCTGCAATACCCTGTTCAGTCAGTGTCTCTCTCTCTCTCTGTGATACCCTGTTCATTCAGTGTCTTTCTCTCTCTCTCTCTGTGATACCCTGTTCAGTGTCTCTCTCTCTCTCTCTGTGATGCCCTGTTCAGTCAGTGTCTCTCTCTCTCTCTGTGATACCCTGTTCAGTCAGTGTCTCGCTCTCTCTCTGTGATACCCTGTTCAGTCAGTTTCTCTCTCTCTCTCTCTCTGTGATACCTTGTTCAGTCAGTGTCTCTCTCTCTCACTCTGTGATACCCTGTTCAGTCAGTGTCTCTCTCTCTCTCTGTGATACCCTGTTCAATCAGTGTCTCTCTCTCTCTCTGCAATACCCTGTTCAGTCAGTGTCTCTCTCACTCTCTCTGTGATACCCTGTTCAGTCAGTGTCTCTCTCTCTCTCTCTCTGTGATACCCTGTTCAGTCAGTGTCACTCTCTCTCTCTCTGTGATACCCTGTTCAGTCAGTGTCTCCCTCTCTCTGTGATACCCTGTTCAATCAGTGACTCCCTCTCTCTCTCTCTGTGATACCCTGTTCAGTCAGTGTCTCTCTCTATCTGTCTCTGTGATACCCTGTTCAATCAGTGTCTCCCTCTCTCTCTCTCTGTGATACCCTGTTCAGTCAGAGTCTCTCTCCATCTGTCTCTGTGATACCCTGTGCAGTCAGTGTCTCTCTCTCTCTCTGTGATACCCTGTTCAGTCAGTGCCTCTCTCTCTCTGTGATACCCTGTTCAGTCAGTTTCTCTCTCTCTCTGTGATACCCTGTTCAGTCAGTGACTCTCTCTCTGTCTCTGTGATACCCTGTTCAGTCAGTGTCTCTCTCTCTCTCTCTGTGATACCCTGTTCAGTCAGAGTCTCTCTCTCTCTTTGTGATACCCTGTTCAGTCAGTGTCTCTCTCTCTCTCTCTGTGATACCCTGTTCAGTCAGAGTCTCTCTCTCTCTCTGTGATACCCTATTCAGTCAGTGTCTCTCGCTCTCTCTGTGATACCCTGTTCAGTCAGTGTCTCTCTCTCTCTCTCTCTGTGATACCCTGTTCAGTCAGTGTCTCTGTGTCTCTCTCTCTGTGATACCCTGTTCAGTCAGTGTCTCTAACTCTCTCTCTCTGTGATACCCTGTTCAGTCAGTGTCTCTCTCTGTCTGTGATACCCAGTTCAGTCAGTGTATATCTCTCTCTCTCTGTGATACACTGTTCAGTCAGTGTCTCTCTCTCTCTCTGTGATACCCTGTTCAGTCAGTGTCTCTCTCTCTATCTCTATGTGATACCCTGTTCAGTCAGTGTCTCTCTCTCTCTCTCTGTGATACCCTGTTCAGTCAGTGTCTCTCTCTCTCTCTCTGTGATACCCTGTTCAGTCAGTGTCTCTCTCTCTCTCTCTCTCTGATACCCTGTTCAGTCAGTGTCTCTCTCTCTCTCTCTGCGATACCCTGTTCAGTCAGTGACTCTCTCTCTCTCTCTGTGATACCCTGTTCAGTCAGTGTCTCTCTCTCTCTCTCTGTGTTACCCTGTTCAGTCAGTGTCTCGCTCTCTCTCTGTGATACCCTGTTCAGTCAGTGTCTCTATCAGTCTCTCTCTGATACCCTGTTCAACCAGTCTCTCTCTCTCTCTGTGATACCCTGTTCAGTCAGAGTCTCTCTCTCTCTCTGTGATACCCTGTTCAACCAGTGTCTCTCTCTCTCTCTGCAATACCCTGTTCAGTCAGTGTCTCTCTCTCTCTCTGTGATACCCTGTTCATTCAGTGTCTTTCTCTCTCTCTCTCTGTGATACCCTGTTCAGTGTCTCTCTCTCTCTCTCTGTGATGCCCTGTTCAGTCAGTGTCTCTCTCTCTCTCTGTGATACCCTGTTCAGTCAGTGTCTCTCTCTCTCTCTGTGATACCCTGTTCAGTCAGTTTCTCTCTCTCTCTGTGATACCCTGTTCAGTCAGTGTCTCTATCTCTCTCTCTCTCTGATACCCTGTTCAGTCAGTGTCTCTCTCTCTTTCTCTCTGTGATACCTTGTTCAGTCAGTGTCTCTCTCTCTCACTCTGTGATACCCTGTTCAGTCAGTGTCTCTCTCTCTCTCTGTGATACCCTGTTCAATCAGTGTCTCTCTCTCTCTCTGCAATACCCTGTTCAGTCAGTGTCTCTCTCACTCTCTCTGTGATACCCTGTTCAGTCAGTGTCTCTCTCTCTCTCTCTCTGTGATACCCTGTTCAGTCAGTGTCACTCTCTCTCTCTCTGTGATACCCTGTTCAGTCAGTGTCTCCCTCTCTCTGTGATACCCTGTTCAATCAGTGACTCCCTCTCTCTCTCTCTGTGATACCCTGTTCAGTCAGAGTCTCTCTCCATCTGTCTCTGTGATACCCTGTGCAGTCAGTGTCTCTCTCTATCTGTCTCTGTGATACCCTGTTCAGTCAGTGTCTCTCTCTATCTGTCTCTGTGATACCCTGTTCAATCAGTGTCTCCCTCTCTCTCTCTCTGTGATACCCTGTTCAGTCAGAGTCTCTCTCCATCTGTCTCTGTGATACCCTGTGCAGTCAGTGTCTCTCTCTCTCTCTGTGATACCCTGTTCAGTCAGTGCCTCTCTCTCTCTGTGATACCCTGTTCAGTCAGTTTCTCTCTCTCTCTGTGATACCCTGTTCAGTCAGTGACTCTCTCTCTGTCTCTGTGATACCCTGTTCAGTCAGAGTCTCTCTCTCTCTTTGTGATACCCTGTTCAGTCAGTGTCTCTCTCTCTCTCTCTCTCTGTGATACCCTGTTCAGTCAGAGTCTCTCTCCATCTGTCTCTGTGATACCCTGTTCAGTCTGTGTCTCTCTCTCTCTCTCTCTCTGTGATACCCTGTTCAGCCAGTGTCTCTCTCTCTCTCTGTGATACCCTGTTCAGTCAGTGTCTCTCTCTCTCTCTGTGATACCCTGTTCAGTCAGTCTCTCTCTCTCTCTCTCTCTCTGTGATACCCTGTTCAGTCAGTGTCTCTCTCTCTATCTCTGTGATACCCTGTTCAGTCAGTGTCTCTCTCTCTCTCTCTGTGATACCCTGTTCAGTCAGTGTCTCTCTCTCTCTTCTCTCTGTGATACCCTGTTCAGTCAGTGTCTCTCTCTCTCTCTGTGATACCCTGTTCAGTCAGTGTCTCTCTCTCTCTCTCTGTGATACCCTCTTCAGTCAGCGTCTCTCTCTCTCTCTGTGATACCCTGTTCAGTCAGTGTCTCTCTCACTCTCTCTGTGATCCTCGGCTCCTCAACTAGTGCAGATAATTTCTCTTTTCTACCCTACTTACTTCCCTTAATATCTTGAAAGCTTTGATTAAGTCAACCCTTCACTTTCAAAATTCCAGGGAATACAATTCCAGTTTGTGTAATCTTTCCTCAGAATGTAGCCCCTGTAGTGCAGGTATCATTCTGGGAAATCAGTACAGCGTTCTTCAATGCCAGTATATCCTTCTTAAAGTGTGGTGCCCAGAATTGCTCACAGTAACTCCAGGCATGGTCTAACCAGAGCTTGGTATAGTTTTTTCTATTCCTTCACAGGATGTGGGCTTCACTGGCTGGGCCAGCATTTATTGCCCACCCCTAATTGCCCTTGAGAAGGTGGCGGTGAGCTGCCTTCTTGAACCTCTGTAATTCATGTGGTGTAGGTACGCACACGGTGCTGTTAGGCAGCGAGTTCCAGGATTTTGACCCAGAGACAGTGAAGGAATGGCGATATATTTCCAAGTCAGGATGGTGAGTGACTTGGAGGGGAACTTCCAGGTGGTGGTGTTCCCATCTATCTGCTGCCCTTGTCCTTCTAGGTGATAGAGATCACATGTTTAGAAGGTGCTGTCGAAGGAGAGTTGCTGCAGTGTATCTTGTAGATGGTACAGACTGCTGCCACTGTAGAGGGAGTGGATCTTGAAGATGGTGGATGTGGTGTCAGTCAAGCAGGTTGCTTTGTCCTGGATGGTGTCAAGCCTCTTGTCCTGGATGGTGTCGATGCACTTGCATCCAGGGAAGTAGGGACTATTCCATCACATTCCTGACTTGTGCCTTGTAGATGGTGGACGGGCTTTGGAGAGTCAGGAGTTGAGTTACTCTCCATAGAATTCCTAGCCTCTAATTTGCTCTTGTAGCCACAGTATTTACATGGCTGGTCCAGTTCAGTTTCTAGTCAAAGGTAACCCCCAGGATGTTGATAGTGGAGGATTCAGTGATGGTAATGCCATTGAATGTCAAGGAACGATGGTTAGATTCTCTCAATGGAGATGGTCATTGTGCGGCACATGTGTGACACGAATGTTACTTGACACTTATCAGCCCATGCCTGAATGTTGTCCAAGTCTCACTGCGCATGGACACATACTGCTTCAATATATCATAGAAACACAAATGAAGACCATTCAGTCCATCGAGTCCTTGTCAGCTCCAGTCAATCAGAAATCCAGCCAATCCCATTCCCCTGTAGCGCTGTAAGTTTATTTCCCTCATGTGCGCATCCAATTTCTTTTTAAAGTCATTCATGTCTACGCATCCACCACTCTCATAGGCATCTGAAAGTTTTCAAGGGGTTCAATAACCCCATCGTTAATTATAGACTTGAATTATTTCCAATAGATTTATCAATAACTGGTCCAGAATTCCCTGGTTTTCCTCTCTTACGTTTCTGAAATAGTTGAGTGAAAATCTAAAGAAATGGCTCCCAAAAGAAGAGCACTGTGAAAGATTAACGTTTGGGCATTGACAATGTTCTCCTCTATTTCCTTTAAAACTCTAGGATGGAACCTCGCTGGTCCTGGGAATTTGTCACTCTTTTTTGTAATTTTCTTCATCCATGTTGTTTGTCTAACAACTTCAGAGCATCGCGGAAGCTGATTCAACATTAGCTTCCTTGGGATATCTGGCATGCTAACCTCCTCCTCTACTGTGAATACTAGGCAGCAAGTACAAACTGAGCAAGTGACACTGACTGAACAGGGTATCACAGAGAGAGAGAGAGGCACTGACTGAAAAGGGTATCACAGAGAGAGAGAGAGGCACTTACTGAACAGGGTATCACAGAGAGAGAGAGAGAGACACTGACTGAACAGGGTATCACAGAGAGAGAGAGAGAGACACTGACTGAACAGGGTATCACACAGGGAGAGAGAGAGACACTGACTGAACAGGGTATCACAGAGAGAGAGAGACTGACTGAACAGGGTATCACAGAGAGAGAGAAACAACCACTGACTGATCAGGGTATCACACAGAGAGAGAGAGAGAGACTGACTGAACAGGGTATCACAGAGAGAGAGACACTGACTGAACAGGGTATCACAGAGAGAGAGAGAGACACTGACTGAACAGGGTATCACAGAGAGAGAGAGAGACACTGACTGAACAGGGTATCACAGAGAGAGAGAGAGAGAGAGACTGACTGAACAGGGTATCACAGAGAGAGAGAGAGACACTGACTGAACAGGGACTCACAGAGAGAGAGACACTGACTGAACAGGGAATCACAGACAGAGAGAGAGACTGACTGAACAGGGTATCACAGACAGAGAGAGAGAGACACTGACTGAACAGGGTATCACAGACAGAGAGAGAGGCACTGACTGAAAAGGGTATCACAGAGAGAGAGAGAGGCACTTACTGAACAGGGTATCACAGAGAGAGAGAGAGAGACACTGACTGAACAGGGTATCACAGAGAGAGAGAGAGAGACACTGACTGAACAGGGTATCACACAGGGAGAGAGAGAGACACTGACTGAACAGGGTATCACAGAGAGAGAGAGACTGACTGAACAGGGTATCACAGAGAGAGAGAAACAACCACTGACTGATCAGGGTATCACACAGAGAGAGAGAGAGAGACTGACTGAACAGGGTATCACAGAGAGAGAGACACTGACTGAACAGGGTATCACAGAGAGAGAGAGAGACACTGACTGAACAGGGTATCACAGAGAGAGAGAGAGACACTGACTGAACAGGGTATCACAGAGAGAGAGAGAGAGAGAGACTGACTGAACAGGGTATCACAGAGAGAGAGAGAGACACTGACTGAACAGGGACTCACAGAGAGAGAGACACTGACTGAACAGGGAATCACAGACAGAGAGAGAGACTGACTGAACAGGGTATCACAGACAGAGAGAGAGAGACACTGACTGAACAGGGTATCACAGACAGAGAGAGAGAGAGACACTGAACAGGGTATCACAGACAGAGAGAGAGAGAGACACTGACTGAACAGGGTATCACAGACAGAGACAGAGACTGACTGAACAGGGTATCACAGGGAGAGAGAGAGAGAGAGACTGACTGAACAGGGTATCACAGAGAGAGAGAGAGACACTGACTGAACAGGGTATCACAGAGAGAGAGAGAGAGAGAGAGAGAAACTGACTGAACAGGGTATCACAGACAGAGAGAGAGAGACACTGACTGAACAGGGTATCACAGACAGAGAGAGAGACTGACTGAACAGGGTATCACAGAGAGAGAGAGAGAGAGACTGACTAAACAGGGTATCACAGAGAGAGAGAGAGAGACTGACTGAACAGGGTATCACAGACAGAGAGAGAGAGAGACACTGACTGAACAGGGTATCACAGACAGAGAGAGAGAGAGACACTGACTGAACAGGGTATCACAGACAGAGAGAGAGAGAGACACTGACTGAACAGGGTATCACAGACAGAGAGAGAGAGAGAAACTGACTGAACAGGGTATCACAGACAGAGAGAGAGACTGACTGAACAGGGTATCACAGACAGAGAGAGAAAGACTGACTGAACAGGGTACCACAGACAGAGAGAGAGACTGACTGAACAGGGTATCACAGAGAGAGAGAGAGACACTGACTGAACAGGGTATCACAGACAGAGAGAGAGAGAGACACTGACTGAACAGGGTATCACAGACAGAGAGAGAGAGAGACACTGACTGAACAGGGTATCACAGAGAGAGAGAGAGAGAGACTGACTGAACAGGGTATCACAGAGAGAGAGAGAGAGAGAGAGACACTGACTGCACAGGGTATCACAGACAGAGACACTGAAATAACAGGGTATCACACAGAGAGACACTGACTGAACAGTATATCACAGAGAGGGAGAGACACACACTGACAGAACAGGATATCACACAGAGAGATTGACTGAACAGTATATCACAGAGTGAGAGAGACACTGACTGAATAGGATGTCACACAAGGAGAGAGACCCTGACAGAACATGGTATCACAGAGATACAGAGGCTGATTGAACAGTGTATCACAGGGAGAGAGGGATACAGACTTAAGATTACAAATCAAAATTCTGCAGATGTTGGAAATTTGAAATAAAAACAGAAAATGCTGGAAATGTTCAAGAGGTCTGGCAGCCTCTGTGGGGAAAGAAAAAGAATCAATATTTCAGGTCAATGACGTAATATTCTTTATTTTAACCAAATCCTGACTCGTTGAAATCACCAGTGAACAATAAGGTGTCACTTTAAGCTGTGCACCATCTGTTGTCTGACCCATTTACCTCCGCATGGTCTTCCTATCAGTATTCAAGTAGCACCTAGCAAGGTACATGTTATAATTGAATGGATTATCCTGCTATTCATATTGCTAAATGAGAGAGGAAATTAACTGTGCCACTTTGCTTAGCTCTTTATAGGGTCAGAGACAGTTCAGGCGTCAACTTGCCTTGTCATGTCAAAGTTAAGCACAGAAGTTAGCCCTAGCATTGTTGGATGTGGACATACAAACAAGGAGCAGGAGTAGGCCATTTAGCCCCTCGAGTTTGCTCCGCAACTTAATAAGATCCTGGCTGATCTGATAGTAACCTGAAATCTGCATCCCACCTACCCCTGATAACCTTTCACCCCCTTACTGAACAAGAATCTATCCACCTCTGCCTTAAAAATATTCAAAGACTCTGCTTCCACCGCCTTTTCAGGAAGAGAGTTCCAAAGGCTCACGACCCTCTGATGCATAACATTTCTCCTCATCAAAATCAAGACCTGTTTCATTGAGGAAGAGAAAACGAAAGAATATTTTAAGTGCCTCTTTTAAGAGGCTGGAGGAGATTGAGAAGCAGTGAACAGCCATTGCACTGTGGGAGGACCAGGTGTTTGATAGAGCAATCTGAAGGAAGGTGATGAATGTGGAGTAGAGTCATTGGCAGAAAGAGGAAGGTTTGTGTTTTTATAATGTATCAACCTCAGGTCCTCTCAAAATGCTTGCGAGACGATGAGGTACTTTCGAAGGGTGGCCGCTGTTGTAATGTAGGAAATGCAGCAACCAATTTGCACACAGAAAGCCCTCACAAACAGCAATGTAGCAATGATCGATCTTTGTTAGGGCCTATCTTAGTGATGTTGGTTAAGGGATAAATATTTCCCGGGACACTGGGGAGAAAATTCTGGAAGTACACAGCATCTGACAGAGAGAAGATGGATTACGATTCAGGAACAAATCCTTAGTCAGAATGCATCAGCTTTTCTTCACTAGGTTACAGGGTAAGCAGGGTGTGAAGGCCATTCAGCCCACTCTAGATCACCCATCCAGAACACCACCAGGGTCATCACAACACAGGAACCAGAAGGGGCCATTCTGCCCCTCGATCATGATTGACTTGCACTTCAACTCCATTCACCTGTCTTCCTCCCTATCACAGACCTTCCAGTTTCTTCTTTCCTCCTCACCCTCTTTCCCCTGTGCTGCTTAAAGCTGTTACATCTCTAAACATATCCCGTCCTGCTGCATCAACCTGAAACACTAACTCTTTCTCTCTCTCCATGATGCTGCCAGACTTGCCAGAAAACTGCTTCCAGCCTTTTCTGTTTTTTATTCCATCTTAATATCCCTGGATACTGTTACCTGACAAAAATCTATCTCAGTTTTGAAACCTGCAATTGTTCCCCAGTAACCACAGCCTTTCGGTGTAGAGAGTTTCAGATTCACATTGTGTGAATATTACATGCTCTGTCATGATATGAGGGGCCTGCCCCCTTCCTTTGAATATCCTCCTATAGATTGCTCTGAAGCCTTGTAGGGTGTGAGTGATAATATACCCTCTCTTCTCTACCATTTCCTGCTCTCCCTGTGTCATGTGCACACTGATCCCCCAGGAACGTTTAGCCTGTGGCAATGTTCCTCATGTAGGGATCACCCCACTCCTTCCAAGCCTTCACTCATAGCACCTCCTTCGCGGTGCGGCTGAGATAGGGAACTCAGTGGACAGAATGGACTGGTGGGGGTGGGGGTAGAAGAGGAACTGTGGGGCGCTAATCCAAACTGCCAGGCTGACCCTTATATTCCACCCTGGAGAAACGAGTTACAATGGAGGGAGGGAGGGGAGATCAGTATCGGTAGATGCCATCATTACCTGGGACTGTCACTTCAGTCCGTTCAATAGGCATGGTGAGAATACATATTCACAGAGCAAAAAGAGAAATACTTGCATTTATGTGGCACCTTACACAACCTTAATATGTCCTGATATGCTTTACAACAAAATATTTTTTAAAGGGTAGTCACTATGTGATGGAACCAATTTACACACAGTAAACTCCAAAAACAATAATAAGATAAGTGACCAGATTAAATGTTTTAATAATGTTGGTTGAGGGATAAATATTGCTCAGGACATCAGATGTACCTCAGATATATCAGATGTATCTCCCCTTCGCTTCTTTGAATAGTGCCATGGGATCTTGTACATCTACCTGAGAGGGCAGACAGAGCAAGTCAAAGATAACAGCTCCGCCTGCATAAGAGTGTCAGCCTGAATTTGATGCTCCAATCTCTGGAATGGGACTTGAACCCACAATCTTGGGCTCAGAGGTGGGAGAGCTAGCAACTGAACCATGGCTGATGGTCAGAGAAGGAGATAGGTTTGGACAATGAGTTGGGTAAGTGATTGATATGAGGCGAGAACAGAGTGCGAGAGGAGACAGAGGCAGCCCAAGTTAATGGTTCAATGCTGGGGAAGCAGAGTTAGCTTCAGCTACCTGGTGGACATGAGTGTGCTGTTGCTAGAGGGTGCAGTGGAATGTGCTAGTATGTCATAGAGGAAACTTTAGGATCCAGGATTCTTCAGACACTGCTCATGACACATTATTCAGCTGCAGCCCATCTGAACTTAGATTAACTCTGGTTCTTCCTAGGAAATGTTCTCAGGTCCCCTGATCCTCAGACACCAGTGTGAAGTCCTATAGAACAATCTGGATTTACAAACACCATTCATTTCCTAACAGACTCAGAAAAGTCAAGATGGCCTATTATTTGACCAGGCTGTGCATCTGAACCTTGGTCTGGTATCCATGGTATCCTCCTCCCTCCTCCTCTCCTCTATACCTTTCCCCTTTCCCTCCCCATACCTCTCCTCTTCTCGTCTTCTTCCCTATACCTTCTCCCTCTCCCTCTCCCTACCCTCTCCTCCTCTCCCCTATACCTTCCCCCTCTCCCTCCCCCTACCCTCTCCTCCTCTCCCCTATACCTTCTCCCTCTCCCTCCCCCTACCCTCTCCTCCTCTCTCCTATACCTTCTCCCTCTCCCTCTCCCTACCCTCTCCTCCTCTCCCCTATACCTTCCCCCTCTCCCTCCCCCTACCCTCTCCTCCTCTCCCCTATACCTTCTCCCTCTCCCTCCCCCTACCCTCTCCTCCTCTCTCCTATACCTTTCCCCTCTCCCTCCCCATACCCTCTCCTCTTCTCCTCTCCTCCCCTATACCTTCTCCCTGTCCCTCCCCCTACCCTCTCCTCCTCTCCCTCCCCCTACCTTCTCCCTCTCCCTCCCCACCTGCCTCTCCTCTTCTCCTCCTCTCCCCTCACTTATTTCTTCTTCCCCTCCCTTCTCCCGCCTTCCTCCGCCCACCCCGTTCTCCTACCTCCCTTTCTTCCATCTTCCCCTCCCTACGCCTTCCTTTCTCCATTTCCTTTCACCTCTTGCCTCCCTCTTCCTCCATTCCTCTTTCCCTTCCTCACTGTTTCCTCCTTCATGCTCCTCCCTCCCCCCTCCTTCCTTCTCCGTTCCTCTTCCCAGTCCTCCTCCTCTCCTGTCTCCTCTCCCCTCCCGCATCCTGACCCCTCATCCTCCCCACTGGCCCTAGGCTGGCTGTGGTTACCAGTTTTAGTCAGTGCCTGTAAGCAGCAATGATATAGTATTATTAGCTCCAGTTGGACTCTAGCAACAGACCAGTAATGAAATGCGAGTCTGGTAGGACAGATAAACATTTAGGAGATAAACATTTTTAACAGTGAGAAGAGGGGCCATTAATCTGTAGCAGTCTGAAAAATGAGACACACATTTGGACTGTAAAACCTGCACTTAGGTGAAAACTGATGCCCAGGGCTAAAGTTATTTCTTCACTTAGATTGTAGACTCCTCATTTAACTTAATTACACCAAACCTCTCAGACCTGGTTCCAATTATTTTGGCTCTGTGCTGATTTAATTTGGGGCTCTATTGTGCCTCATTTTTTTTTGCACAGAGTGTGACAGGAGACACCATTTCACATTTATATACTTTATTTACAGTCGTTAAACGTCCTGAGGTACTTTACAGGAGCAAACATTGACATCAAGCTGGAGACATTAGTACAGGTGACCAAATGCCTGGCCGAAGAAGTCATTTCTATTTTTTAGCAATGTCTTAAAGGAGGAGAGGGAGGTGTACAGGTGGAGAGATTTCGGGAGGGAGTTGTGGAGCTTGGGGCTAACAGCTGAAGGCACGGCCCCCAATGGTGGAATTGCATCAGGCAGAGTTATCAGAGGGTTGTAGGGCCGGAGGAGGTTGCAGAGAGAAGGAGAATTTTAGCACGAGGGCAAGCTTTTCCAAATCAAGGTATTTGTAAAGGGGGAGCCAGCAAAGGTCAGGGGTGATGGGTGAATGGGACTTGGTGCAATTGGGATAGGGACAGCAGAATTGTGGATGATTTTGAGGTTATGGAGGGCAGGTTTTGGAAGGCAGGCCAGGAGATGATTGAACGAGTGAGGTCTGGTCGTAACAAAAGCATGGATGAGAGTTTCCGTAATTAATGGGCTGAGGCAGAGGCACAGACATCAGACATACATTAATTTTCTTGTTCACCAGCTCCCCACCACCACCTCCTCATTAGCTTCCACACAAACACAAGATTAGTTAATTCAGATAATTTAAGGTCAGTGACTTAGGGACGTCAAGACACTTGACATTGTTTACCCACAATCCTTAGGCAGCCACTGAGGCTTTCTCACAATTGACTCTAGAGTGTGCCAAGAGGGAAAGTGACACTGTAGAAACAATCCATGATAATGAAGTGATGGGGATCATTTTAATGCACAGGAGCAGGATGTATCTTACTGCAATGAAGCACAAGATGAGGCGGAGGGTAAACTGTACTTTTTAAGTAATTATTTTGAGGGATATCAATGCTGTGGGGAGAGAGAATTTTGCATTTCAGACATCCTTTCCATCCTCACTCCAAACATGCTTAGATCTATCAGTGTCACATTCTGGAATAGTGCCAAGTTAGGGATACTGTAGCTTTATAGCCCCAAGTTCGCTAGAAACTGGATTTAGAATCCCCAAAATCTTTTCTTTTAATTTGTTTGGGATATTGGCAATACTGGTATTTATTGCCCAACCCTAATTGCCTGTGATGGTGGACCTTCTACTGGAACTATGAGGTCCTTGTACCTATGGTTCTATCAGAGTGGGGATAGGGATTTCCAGGATAATGAAGGAATGTCAGACTTGGAGGAAAGCTTGGAGGTAATGGTACTCCCATGATAGGACCCATAAAGACACTTAAATCCAGCAGATGGAAGAGGCTTTCAAACCATTGGCCTGGACTGGATTTAAATCCGGATCCCAGAAGTGAAAGGCCAGTAGGAAACTTAGTTCAGCACCCAGTTCCCTCAACCCATTTCTATTTTACTGCCACCTCTCGACTGTGATTATTTTAACTATCCTTCTTCTCATCTCTCCCATCCTCTCCACCACTAGCTCAAAGCCTTATTGCTACTTGACCAGAATAATCTCCTACCCATTTCAAACTTGCTTGTGCCCTGCGCCATAAGCCCTGACTCTTCACTGGGCTTTACTCACGTGGAGTAGTGGATGTGCCAGCGGAGTCAGAGAGAAGTCCTTCCATGTGACTTTGAGAGGAGCAGACTCTGATTATACAGTGAGTGCTCTATCAAGGAGAGAGTGTTGTCATAGCGAAAGTCCTCTATTCATTTCTTATCTCGATTGAGTTGCAGCAGATTGGTTTAGCAAATGAATTCACTGTGCAGCTGCTATCTTATACTCTGCCTGTTCCAATTGAAGGCACTCAGTGATCTATGTAGTAGTGAATTTTGCATAAGGCAATGAGACCTCATTGTACCCTCACCTCTCCGAGTCTTGTGCCAGATCACAGCTGGCAGTACACAGCCAGTCTTGAGAGAGCCGAAAAATAAGAGGCCTTCGAAAAAACGCCAAGTCCTTTCATTACTGCTGTTAAAATTTCATTAGCAACTTGTGTTCCCCTCTGAGAGATACAAATCGTTCATCAGGAGCTGCTTTCCGTTGAGATAATCAAAGGCTCAAGTCCTTCTCGCTGTGAGAACCCTACATTTAAAGGTGTATTGCACATCAGCTTAGATCAGCTGATAATCATTCTTTTCTCTATATCTGTAGATGGTAGGTTCAAGTTCCACTCCAGGGATGTGATTTATGATGGCACTTTAGAGAAATACAGAGGGTTCTGGTATATATGGTTAGCGGAACTCAGACTTAAATTGAGGCCCTGTTTGTTTTAAGCATGGGGTTAAAGATCCCATGGTAATATATGAAGGCAAGAGTTCTCCTGGTGTCCTGGGCACCATTCATCCCCTAAGGCAACAACGCCATAGGCAGAGCTGGTCTTTCTCCCTACTGTTATCCATGGGATCTTGCTGTGCTTTCCCTTCACCGGAGCCGCCTCAGCATGCTGGAATTTCACACCTATCCTGGGGGCCTTGCCACCACAAGAACCCCCCATAGTTCAAGAGAAAGACCCAACAGCGCCTTCTCCAGGGGGTCAGCTGAAAGGACCTTGCCAGCAGCGCCCCATCCTGAGAACAGATACCAAAAACATAGTGCATGGTGTATAACCACATGACGCTGGTCGCTTCTGTTCAACATAACTCAATGTATGTGAAAAAGTTTGTGAGATGAGCAAAATGTCCTTGATAAAAAGGATAGAACTGTGGAATGTGACCCTCAAATCACCAGCAAAAACTCTCAGAATCCCATGGAATAAAATTGGAAATCAGCTCTTTGGTCCTGAGGATTAGCTGTCGTGTTAATGAAGCTTGGAGCTTGTTTCTGATGCACCTCAGTTTCTTCCAAATACAGGGGCAGGCTTTGTTTTTCTCTTGTATTTTTAATGAGCTGAGCAATGTCCACACTGGGACCTTGGAATTGTACCTGGTGAACACGTCAAGGCTCTTAAGGTCAACACTGAATAGCCCCACATCAGCTGGAACCCTCCCTAAACCATGAGAGTGTTATGTTGTTCCAATATGGACCTCTAATTTGCTGTTCACATGTTTATTCTTATTGTACGGACCCCAGCCCCATACAGTACAATCAGCTTTTTATATAAATCTATAAAGGTGGTGGGACAATTTGAGAAGGTTGTTAAAATTGCATACGGGAACCCGGACTTTATAAATAGAGGCAAACTATAACAGCGTGGGAATTATGTTAAACCTTTATAAACCATTGGCACCGCCCCAGCTGGAGTATCATGTCCAGTCCAGGGCACTGCACTTTAACCTCTCACTGTCTTCCTAGGGTTTCCTGAGCTCTTCTGCAAAGTCCCAGTGGGTAAACAGGAGAATCCCCACACAAAAAAAGATCACCCCATTACCTTTGCCCAGACTGGTATCGGCTGAGTTTCCGTACAT
Organism: Cetorhinus maximus; assembly: GCF_964194155.1. Classification (NCBI taxonomy): domain Eukaryota; kingdom Metazoa; phylum Chordata; class Chondrichthyes; order Lamniformes; family Cetorhinidae; genus Cetorhinus; species Cetorhinus maximus. The sequence continues at coordinate 45,820 of NW_027597282.1, forward strand.
ATACCGACACCTAGTTTTGAGCCCCTTGGGTGGCTCTTCTTCATTGCTCACTCGTGCCTCCTCAGTTGGTAGCTTGAAGTGAGACCCAAACACTGACTGGAGTTGGACATGAACACATATAATCCAGGGCCTGCATTTCAGTGCTGTAGTGAGGGAGTGCTGCACCGTCGGAGGTGTCCCTCAGTTAAACTGAGGCCCCGTCAGGTGGATATAAACTGTAGATGTGACACCATTTTGAAGAAGAGCTGGTGAGTTCTCCCTAGTGTCCCAACCAATACTGATCCATCAACCAACGCCACTAACTGTCCCTGGGATCTTGCTGTACACAAATTGGCTGCTGCGTCTGCTTGCATAACAACAGTTCTAATAGTAAAAGGCATTATATAATTGCAAGCACCTCCTCTCTTATATTGTTAGTTCCCACATAACCAGCAACATTAGCTCAGGTTCTGGTCCCTGTGGTACCTAATGAAACCATCTCTCAATATCTCAGCTGGTAAACTGATCACCAGTCAGCTGGTCCTGATGAATGAACATTGACCAGAAACATTAAGCCCCAGCCTCCTATCTCCGCGCTGCATTTTCTGTTATTATTTTACCATCCAGTTAGCTCTGTCTTTGTCACAGAAGAAGCTGCTTACAAATCACAGCAGTTAATCTCCTGCTACCTGTATTTCTATTGCTCTTGTTTTTAACCTGTAGCTTTTCTTTGCTTCTCGAAGGCTCCTCTGCTTTTTCATTAGTGATGCCCTCCCCTCAGCAGAAGCTGGGAACATATTTAACGTGTGCATTTGCTGCATTACTCCACTCACTGACCACCCTCCCTGCCTAGAGCTCCTCCAACAGCACCGCATCCCCCCCCCCCCTCCCCCCTCCAACAGGAGCTAATCTCAGTTAGTCCCTTCACCCTGGTCAAAAACTCAATTCACAAGAGGATCTGGAAGAATCCACTGAGTTCCACAAGGGATGGCCGTGGGTCCTCGGTAGTTGTCAGGAAGGATTTGGCAAAGTGTGCTTCAGCTAATATTTAGCTCAATTATACATGTGGAGTACAGTAGTATAGTGGTTATGTTATGGGACTGGTAGCCCAGCAGACCCAGGACAGTAAGCAAGGGAATGTCCATTCAAATCTTATTGTGAGAATGGAATTCAATTTTATAAAGAGCTATAGTATCAGTAAAAGTGGATATGAACCTGTCAGATTGTCATAAATGTGCTTTAGGGAAGGACGATTGCCAAACTTACATGTTCCGCCTGGCATGTGACCCTAGTCCCATGCTGACATGGTTGGCTATTCTGATACATTCAGTTGTATCAAACTGCTGTGAAAAAAAACCAAGAATAAACACCTTTCCGTGTATAAACTGGGTGGAATCTTCCGCTCTGAAGTCTAAGCTCGGTGTTGGGAGTGAAATTGCGAGTGACCCCCTCTGTTGTGTGTGTGTGGGAGGGGGGGTGCTGAACACGCGTGATCTTGCACTGTTCAGCTCATCACTTATGCATCCATGCAGAGCACGGCGAACCTTGTAGTGGGGACGGGCAGGAAGTCACCCTCCTTGCCGTTACCTCATGAGCTCGAAGGTCAAAGGTTAAAGGGCACCTGGGCAGCTTCCCTCCCTTCCCCCCTTAGCCTGCCTCCCAGGTCCAGCCTCCGCTTCACCCTTCCACCATACACCCCCCCTTCCAGCCTGTGCACAGCTTGTGCTCCCAGCACCCGATATAAGGCAAGTTCTGAGCGGACCCCAAGAAGGCAAAATCAACGTCTACTGACCTCAAAGTCGTGGAATAAGCGAAGCTTGCTTGCTGCATGTCACTTACATACAGTCGTAAAAGTGAATGTTCTAATTTCCCACCAACGGGGAATTTAATTCCAGCGAGGTGCCCTTTTAATGACATGCATGACATGCTAATACATGCAGAAGGGCTTCCCGACACTGTTCATCAGGAACCTCGACCCTCCTTTAACCCCCCTTTAAAATCCCCAGAACAGAATTCCGACAGCTCATCCCAACGTTGGGAAAGTGATTTTTGGCCTGATACCAAATGAATTTTGCCCACCCGCCACACTGCCCACTGCTGGCAGGACTGGACACGTCCACCCACTGTTTCCACTGACAGAGGACAATGATTTAAAATAGTTGGAAAAAAGGCCAGGAGCAGGTGGGTGGAATTGTTTACCCACAGCGAGTTGTTGTGATCTGGAATGCACTGCCTGAAAGGGTAGTGGCAGCAGATGCAATAATAACTTATGAAAGGGAATTAGATGTAGACTTTATGGAGATGGGGAAGTAGCAGGGGAATGGGATTAATTGGATAGGTCTTTCAAAGCGCTGACACAGGCACGATGGGCCAAATGGTCTCCTCCTGTGCTGGCTCATTCTATGAGAGTACCTTCACCTGATGGACTGCAGTGATTCAAAATGAAGGCTAAGTGCAACTTTGTCAAGGGGAAGGGCAAAGTATTGCAGATGCTGGAAATCTGAAATACTCTCAGTATCTGTTGGAGACAAAGAGTTAACATTTCAGATTGGTGACCTTACCGAAGGGCAACTTAGGACGGGCAAAAAATGCCAGCCCTGTCACAAAGTGAAGTAATCGGGACTCATAAAGGCCTTTGACAAGGTCCCTCGTGGCAGACTGGTACAGAAGGTAAAGTCGCACGGGATCAGAGGTGAGCTGACAGGATGGATACAGAATTGGCTTGGTCATAGAATACAGAGGGTAGCAGTGGAAGGGTGCTTTTCTGAATGGAGAGCTGTGATTAGTGGTGTTCCGCGGGGATCAGTGCTGGGACTTTGCTGTTTGTAGTATATGTAAATGATTTGGAGGAAAATGTAACTGAGCTAATTAGTAAGTTTGCAGACGATACTAAGGTTGGAGGAGTTGCAGATAGTGAAGAGGATTGTCAAAGGATACAACGGGATATAGGTCGGTTGGAGACTTGGGCGGAGAAATGGCAGATGGAGTTTAATCTGGACAAATGCGAGGTAATGCATCTAATACAGGTAGGAATTATACAGTAAATGGTAGAACCCTTAAGTGCATTGACGGGCAGAGGGATCTGGGTGTACAGGTCCACAGGTCACTGAAAGTGGCAACGCAGGTGGGTAAGGTAGTCAGGAAGGCATATGGCATGCTTGCCTTCATTGGCAGGGGTATTGAGTATAAAAGCTAGGAAGTCATGCTGCAGCTGTATAGAACCTTGGTTAGGCCATACTTGGAATATTGCGTGCAATTCTGGTCGCCACATTACCAGAAGGATATGGAGGCGTTGGAGGGGGTGCAGAGGAGGTTTACCAGGATGCTGCCTGGTCTGGAGGTTATTAGCTATGAGGAGAGGTTGGAGGAACTCGGATTGTTCTCACTGGAGCGACGGAGATTGAGGGGCGACTTGATAGAAGTTTACAAAATTATGAGTGGCATATATATGAATGTTATAATTGACAAAAATTGATAATATGAATATGAGATAGTCAGAAGCTTTTTCTCAGGGTGGAAGAGTCAATTACTAGGGGACATAGATTTAAGGTGAGAGGAGAAAACTATAGAGGAGATGTGTGGGCAAGTTTTTTATGCAGAGGGTAGTGAGTGTCTGGAATTCGCTGCCAGAGGAGGTGGTGGAAGCAGGTACGATAGTGGTGTTTAAGAGGAAGCTTGACAAATACATGAATAGGATGGGAATAGAGGGATACGGACCCCGGAAGTGCAAAATGTTTTAGTTGATGGGCAATATGATCGGCGCAGGCTTGGAGGGCCAAAGGGCCTTTTCCTATGCTGTACTTTTCTTTGGTCTTTGCTCTTTGTAAATGGCTTCCCAAGTGTTTGTCTCTCCCAGGCATTGCTCCCTCTTCCCAACACCAGCTTTTCATTTACCTTTCAAAACTGTCCCATGTCCTAAAGTCAATGCAGAGATGCTATCAACAAAACTCATCTAGAACTTCGCCAAGAGCAGGTAATTGCAAATTGATAGAGTCTGTAACCTTGTACACATGCTCCCCGAGCTGCTGTCACATGACTGAATGTCAATGAACACGATAAAGCGTTGGAACTATTAATTCCATGCTGTTTAGGATTATCGTGTTGAGGCATCCAAAGAATTTTAATTGCCCCTTTGTGTTTGTGCTGTTGAGGTAGCTGTCACCCCAGCCTCACTCCCTGCACCCCGGCAGACCACCCAGCATTGCCCCAGAAGATGTGTTATAAGTGAAAATGATTACAATATCATATATCTGGGCGGTGAGGACATCATTGCAGTCTCAGTTTTCACTGTTTATTCATTGCTGCCCTGCGTTGAATTAATCTGCAAGTCCTCTGCTGTTTTTAGCTCCCCCGCAGTGCAACAACTTGTTTACAACTCAACCGAAAGCAGCCGGAGCTCAGGAGAAAAATTATCATTTCATTTCATCCAGACGGCCATACATTATCATGACTTGGCTGGCTGACAAGCCAGCTGCACTCTTAAACTGTACTAAACCGCAGGCTAGAACTCCTGAAGCAGCACTCCCATGGTGAGCTTCACTTTGGGGCAATTCGAGCACAGGCATCTACCTAACCGCGCCCCCCCCACAGCGTGGATACGACTTTGGTGTAGGGAAGGGTGAGATGCCCTTTGGAGTGGAGGACTCTACACAGATCACCACCTAAACAGAAGGGAGGGTGGAGCTGTAGACAGGTGGAATAGATAGAGTTGTAGAGGCAGTAGAAACTAAATATGGGGGTGATTGCAGTAGGGCTGAGAGTGCATGCCCAAATGCAGCAAGACCTGATAACAGCTTGGGCTACTAGGTAGCAAGTAACATTCGCACCACACGAGTGCCAGGCATTGACCATCTCCAACAAGAGAGAATCTAACTATCACCCCCTGACATTCAATGGCATTACCATCGCTGAATTCCCCACTATCATCCTGGGGGGTTACCATTGACCAGAAACTGGACTAGCCATATAAATGCTGTAGCTACAAGGTCAGAGGCTAGGAATGCAGTGGTGAATAACTCACCTCCTGACTTCCCAAAGCCTGTCCACCATAAGGCACAAGTCAGGAGTGTGATGGAATACTCTCCACTTACCTGGATGAGTATAGCTCCCACAACACTCAAGAAGCTTGACACTGTCCAGGACAAAGCAGCCCCGCTTGATTGGCACCACATCCACAAACATTCGCTCCCTCCACCACCGCGCACAGTAGCAGCAGGGTGTACCATCTACAAGATGCACAGCAGAAACACACCAAAGCTCCTTCGACAGCACCTTCAAGCTACCTCTACCACCTAGAAGGACAAGGGCAACAGTTACATGAGAACACTGCCACTGGCAGGTTCCCCTCCAAGTAATACCCAATTCTGACTTTGAAACATGTCACTGTTTCTGGGGAATCTAGAACATGAGGGAACAGCCTCCAAATAAGGGGCCAATCATTTAGGACTGAGATGAGGAGAAATTTCTTCACTCACATGATTGTGAATTTTTGGAATTCTCTACCCCAGAGGATTGGGGATGATCCTGTTGGGAGGGTGTTGGGTGCAGAGCAGTATGTCTTAAAGAAATCTTCGTAGTCTTAAAGAAATCTTCGTAGTCTCCTGTAGGTTAAGTGTAAATCTTTATTAACTACTAGAATTATTTACACATGTACAGTAAAGAGTCCATGCTTAGGTCTATACACATCTCTGCTCAACATCACCCTGACCCTGACTCTGGGTCATGTGCCTTCTTATGTCACTGTGTGGGTGGTACTGTCCTCAGCCCCACATTAACCCTCCATGTGCCAGCCCCTTATACTTCATCGAATACGATTTAAGGCTGGGATTGACAGATTTTTGGTCTCCGGGAATCAAGGGATATGAGGAGTAGGTGAGAAAGTGGAGTTGAATTCCAAGATTAGCCATGATTGTATTGAATACAGGCCACAAGACCTCCTCCTGCTCCTATTTATTGTGTTTCTTCATCATCGTTGGGTCAAAATCCTGGAACTCCCTACCTAACAGCACTCTCAGAGTACCTTCACCACAAGGACTGCAGCTATTCAAGGGCAGTTAGTCATGGGCAATAAATGCTGGCCTTGCCAGCAACGCCCACATTCTGGGTACAAATGAAAAAAGAAAAGCTAAAGTGTATTGGAGCTGTGCTTGCATTAATGCAAGAAAGCTGACAAATAAGATATGTGACCTGGAAAGTTTTGCAGGAGTTGATAGATTGCACATCATTAGTGTCAGAGAGACATGGTAGAATGATTCCAATCAATGGGATACATATCTGGATTGATATATTGTTTAGCTGAGGCTATATTAGGAGAAAAGGAGGCAGTGTCACAGTATATATAAACTACATTGTTGAGGCACAAGTGAGAGAGGCTACGAAAAAGGAAAGGGCAGGCACCAAACCACTTTGGGTAGAATTAATGGATGGTGGTTTCGGTGAACTATTAGTGGAGGTATGCAGCAGATCTACAACCCAAAGTTAAAGTCTGTATATATAACTATGGGATAAAATATAGGAGGCAACTAGTGAGGAAGGATCAACTCTGGTTGTTGAAGATTTTAACTTACCAGAGATGGTCTGGGCTAGAATGCCTCTACTGGTAAAACAGGAAAACATTTCTAGTCCTGAATAGAGGTTTTTGAGCTTCAATTTGCAAAAGAGCCACAAGGGGAGAAAACTCCTTGGATTTTGCCTTTCATGAAGGCATTGGAGAGGGTGCAGAAAAGATTCATGGGAATGGTTCCAGGGATGAGGAACTGCAGTTATGAAGATAGATTGGAGAAATTGGGACTGTTTTCCTTGGAGAAAAGAAGGCTGAGAGGAGATTTGATCGAGGCATTCAAAATCATGAGGGGTCTGGACAGAGTAGACAGGGAGAAACTCTCCCCGCTCGGGAGAGGTCGAGAACAAGAGGGCACAGATTTAAGGTAAATGGTGAAAAAAGCAAAAGCGACATGAGGAGAAACTTTTTTATGCAGTGAGTGGTTGGGGTCTGGAGTGCTCTGTCTGAGAGTGTGGTGGAGGCAGGGTCAATTGAAGAATTCTAAAGGGAATGAAACTGTTATCTGAAAAGGAAGAATGTGCAGGGTTATGGGGGAATGGCACTAGGTGCTCATTCGGAGGGCCGGTGCAGACACGATGGGCCGAATGGCCTCCTTCTGCTCCGTAACAATTCTGTGATCCTGGGATTTGATTGAGTAACTGCAATGATTGCAATGGTGGGTGGGCTGTAAGTACCAGCGATCATCTGTGGCCACATTTACAAGGATGCAAGAGGTTACTAAAACTGAGACAAAGGCCAGGATTTTCCAGTCCTGCCCACCAGGGGAATCATCGCAGGCCGGATGGAATATTTGACGGACCAGCAAAAGGTCCATTGGCTTCAGGCGGGAACTTCTGTTCCTGCAGTGGGCAGGTCTGGAAAATTCCACCCCAATTTTAACTTTATGCACTTAATCAGTCTTGTCAGAGTGGCTCTGGTCAGTTTGAATATGACTAGGAGATTGGGGTGACTGTAGGTGATTCTGAATACAATGGGCCAACATGTGCTCCTGCAAGCAGAGGTACTGAGGTTAAAGGTATCTCCTGCCTGGTTAATCCAGGCTACCAAGAAACTCATAAAGGAGGGAGGAAATCATTTAAGACCTGGAAATAAAATGACACACAATTAAGACGAATTCAATATCTAAAGACATATCTGGGGAGTATAAAGGACATTAATATACATACATACAAACGAACATATGAATAAGGAATGGGAGTAGACCATTCAGCCCCTCAAGCCTGCTCCATCATTCGATAAGATCATGCCTGGTCTGATTGTGGCCTCAACTCACATTCCCACCTAGCCCCGATAACCTTTGACTCCCTTGTTGGTCAAGAATCTACTTCTGCCTTTAAAATATTTATTGACCCTGCCTCCATTGCTCTCTGGGGAAGAGAGTTCCAAAGATTCATGACTTGCTGAGAGAAAATATCCCTTCTCATTTCCAGAATAAGTGGGAGGCCCTTTATTTTTAAACGGTGTCCCCGAGTTCGAGTCTCTCCCACACGGGGGAACATCCTTTCAGCATCGACCTTCCTTCGACAGCACCTTCCAAACCCACGACCGCTACCATCTAGAAGGACAAGGGCAGCAGATAGATGGGAACACCACCACCTGGAAGTTCCCCCCCAAGCCACTCACCATCCTGACTTGGAAATATATCGCCATTCCTTCACTGTCGCTGGGTCAAAATCCTGGAACTCCCTCCCTAACAGCACTGTGGGTGTACCTCCACCACATGGACTGTAGCGGTTCAAGAAGGCAGCTCACCACCACCTTCTCAAGGGCAATTAGGAATGGGCAATAAATGCTGGCCCAGACAGCGACGCCCACGTCCTTTGAACGAATAAAAGAAAACCCTGTCAAGTCCCCTCAGAATTTTATATGTTTCAATAAGATCACCTCTCATTCTTCTAAACTCCATTGGGTATAGGCCCAAACTGCTCAACCTTCCTTCATAAGATAACTACCCTTACCTCCTAGTCCAACATCTACAAAGCACAAGTCAGGAGTGTGATGGTATACTCTCCACTTGCCTGGATGAGTGCAGCTCCCACAACACTCAAGAAGCTTACACCAACCAGGACAAAGCAGCCCACTTGATTGGCACCACATCCACAAACATTCACTCCCTCCACCACCGACGCACAGTGACAGCAGTGTGTGTACCATCTACAAGATGTACTGCAGGAACTCACCAAGGCTCCTTAGACAGCACCTTCCAAACCCATGACTGCTGCCATCTAGAAGGACAAGGGCAGCAGATAGATGGGAACACCACCACCTGGAACTCCCTCCCTAACAGCACTGTGGGTGTACCTACACCACGTGGACTGCAGCGGCTCAAGAAGGCAGCTGACCACCACCTTCTTGAGGGCAGTTAGGGATGGGCTATAAATGCTGGCCTAGCCAGCGACGCCCACATCCTGTGAATGAATTAAAAGAAAAAATCCCAGATGTCTGTCGAGTGAACCTTCTCTGAACTACTTCTAACGCAGTTATATCCTGTCGTAAATAAGGAGTCCAAGGGCGGGGTTTTCCGCACCCACCCGCCACCCCAATCTTCCGATCCCGCCGCAAGTCAATGGACTCTTGGCTGGGGCGCAGCCTTGCCCGCAACGGACCCAGAAAATCCCGGCCCTAAACTACCAAAAATGGCAAAGAAAAGTTTTCAATTCAATGTGGCAAAAGATAACAATAAAACATATTTTAGTTATATTGAAAGAAAAACTCAGGATGGAGTTGGGCCACAGGAATTGGGTTCGGGTGAGGATGGGACAACTGATGTTATGCAGGCTACACCGGTACTAAACCTTTTACCTCAGGTTTTGTTTTAACCCCGAGGGAAACCTGTAACCGATTTAATCTGAGAGTGAACTAGAGAGTTTTGCAGCGGTTAAGTTGTGACACTTACAGTGCTGCCGAACAGCTGTGCAAACTTGAGCCAAGTGAATGAATCGCCAAGCCGGAGAAGATGATCCTTAAGGAAATAAGGGAGGAAATTGCAGGAACTTTGACAAAAACCATCCAGAAATCTCTGAACACTGAAGAGATGCCCGAGGACTGGAGAAAGGCAGATGATACCCCTATTTTTAAGAAAAGGCAGCAAATGTGCAGACTAGTGATGAGATGTTGATTTTAGGTAAAGTTATACATAGCAATTTTAAAGATCTTGGAGCATCTGGATAAAAATAAATTATAAAAGATAGCAATTGTCATCAGACCCAGGGAATATCACCAGTGGTACCCCAGAGGAGACAGTTTTTGGGCACTTTTTGTTTAATATCTTTATATATCACTGAAAAGTTTTTCATCTTGCACTCATCAGGACAAATGCTAGAATAGCAAATTTCAAACAGCCACAACAATTTACTCTACAGGAGAAAAAGGTGTTGATAGGTTGTCACGTCGACTCTGATTTGCCCAGCGACAGTGAAAGAACAGCGATATATTTCCAAGTCAGAATAGTGAGTGACTTGGAGGGGAACTTGCAGGTGGTGGTCCCATTTATCTGCTGCCCTTGTCCTTCTAGGTGGTAGATGTTGCAAGTTTGGAAGGTGCTGTGTAAGGAGCCTTGGTGAATTGCTGCAGTGCATCTTGTAGATGGTACACACTGCTGTCACTGTGCGTCAGTGGTGGAGAGAGTGAATGTTTATGGATAGGGAGCCAATCAAGTGGGCTGCTTTGTCCTGGATGGTGTCAAGCTTCTTGAGTGTTGTGGGAGCTGCACTCATCCAGGCAAGTGGGAGTATTCCATCACACTCCTGACTTGTGCCTTGTAGATGGTGGACAGGCTTTGGGGTGTCAGGAGGTGAGTTACTTGCCACTCCAGCCTCTGACCTGCTCTTGTAGCTACAGTATTTATATGGCTAGTCCAGTTCAGTTTCTGATTATATAGTGCCTTGCATTTATATGGCGCCTTTCACAAGCATCAGGACATCCTAAAGCACTTTACAATGAAGTGTAGTAACTGTTGTATTTTGGGAAACATGGTAGTGAATTTATGCACAGAAATATTCCACAAATAGCATTGTGAAGTGACCAGGTAATCTGTTTTTCAACAATGTGGGTTGAGGACTAAATATTGGTTGGGACAACGGGAGACCTCCCTTGCGTTGTTTGTTGTGTGTACACAGTGGGTGTACCTATACCACATAGACTGCAGCAGAATTACAAAAATGCCAGAGTATGACATCTGAAAGGTTTTTTTGTTTCATGGCACAGCTGGCATTTGTTACCCATCCCTAATTGCCCTTGTACTGAGTGTCTTGCTAGGTCACTTCAGAGAGAACCACATTGCTGTGGGTCTGGAGTCACATGTAGGCCAGACTAGGTAAGGATGACAGATTTCCTTTGAGGGGTTTTTACAACAATCAATGAGAGTTGTCATGGTCACCATCACTGAGACTAGCTATAAATTCCAGTGGAATTTTATTTCTACCAGCTGCCATATTGGGATTTGAATCCATGTCTTCAGAATATCAGCCTAGGCTTCTGGATTACTAGCCCAGTAGATATTGCCACTACACCACCATCTCCTCAACATGTGACACTAGAGGCTAACAGATGTGTTTGTCAGTTTGTGGATTTGTGTATCAGTTTTGCTTTTGTGGTCCAGCCAAGTCACATTTTGTTATGAATATGCCAGTGAATGGGCCATGTATTTTTTTAATTATCAGTATGTGTTCTTTACTAAGCTGCCTCTGTTTATATTTTAGCCCCTGCACTACTACTTTTGTGTGCCTCAATTGCTAACAACAGTTGATTTTTTAAACTTAGGAATGGTTGCTTTGACACTATAGTGTGCATGTGTACACGGTGACCTAGTCACCATTGAGCAGAAAGTAGCAAATGTAAAGGCAGCTGAGAGGGACATGCACGGACACAGATACTTCACCAGCAGCACCACCGCTTGGATAGCATGTACATTGCACTGATCCAGAAAGTTCTGCAATACCTCACTGGCAACAGGAATTCTTGAGTCTACTTGCCAATTCTTTGACTTATTGCTCTCCAACTGCCTTGCCCAAAGAGCCTTTTTATCCCTCTCTCCCAGTATTTTACACCCGAGAAACAAAAGGTTTCAAAGAAAATTTCTAAAACTCACACCTGTCTGCACGCCTGGATTTCACAGAGTAAGGGGAGGAGCTACAGCAGGGGCAAAAAAGGGCTTTCATTTATATAGCATCTTGAACATTTTCAGGACTTTCCAATGCACTTTACAGCCAATGAAGTACTTTTGAAGTGTAATCGCGGTTGTAATGTGGGAAATACAGCAGCTAATTTGCGCACAGGAAGCTCCCACAAACAGCAATGTGATAATGACCAGTTAACCTGTTTTGCAATGTTGATTGAGGCATATGTATTGGCCAGGGCACCAGGGAGAGCTCCCCTATTCTGCTTTGAAATAGTGCCATGGGACCTTCTACATCAGCCTTATAGAGCAGATAAAGCCTCTGTTTAACATCCCATTGAAGAGGCTGGACAGCACTCCCTCCATACTGCACCAGAGTGTCAGTTGTTTTCTTGTCTCTGGAACCCACAACTGTCTGACTTAGAGGTGAGGGTGTCAGCAGCTGAGACACAGCTGACACTTTGTGACCAAGATGAGAGAGAGTAAAGTGAGAGCATTTCGATGATGACAGAAGTGTTGTGCCTGATGGAGAGTGGAAAGCGAGACTGTTGGATGTTTGGAAGCGTCACTTGGAGAAAGAACATTTCCTAGGGATACGTAGAGATAAATAAGGTTGAAGGGAAATGTGTGGTAAGAGATACAGAGTAGTTCGAGTGACATGTCTGGGATCAAATCTGTGGCAGTAGAGAGGCCATGTGAGATGGCAAGGTCAGGAGTGACAATGAATATTTGGTTGAAAAGGTTCTGTGGAGGGTGAGGTTACAGGATGATAGGTGGGCAGTGAACTCAGAGGCAAGAGAGAATAAGGAATTGAGTTAGAGCTGGAAATCACCAGGGATGAGAAGATGCCCTGTGCAGAGGCTGAGGGAGGAAAGCGGTGGAGAGGGCACAGTGAAACAACTGGCATGGTGCTGGAGTGGGCCCGGGAGAAGGAAGATTTTAAATGTGACTCAAAGGGAATAGAGGAAGGTGAGGTGCTGAAGGAAGGAGATGATGCCAGAGGATCGAAAGTCTGCCCAAGGTATGATTTTCTGATTAGGGCTGCTGCGATTGTTTGGCTGGGGAAGGTATAGTCACTCAGGGAAGTTTCAGGAATAGGATAGGTATCACCAGCCATGAGGCAATTTTCAGTCAAAAGCATGATGTCAATGCAATCGTCTACAATGAGATCATGATCGTAACCTTGGGCACGATTAGACAAGCATTCTGGAGGGGGAGATGGAGAGTGGTGGTGACACAATAGATAGCGAGGTCGTTAGATAGATTAGAAAGATAGGTGGATAGATAGACAGGCAGACAGACAGACAGACAGATATATTAATCCCAAGACTGATACAGCTTGGAGTAGGCCTAGTGAAAATGAGACACAAAGCAATATAGGTCTAACATACTGCTGCAGAATCAGTGTCAGGACCACGGAGTTTGAAACATGTTGGCGTCTCTCTACCACTGTATAATGAGTGTGTGTTGGAGATGTTATTGCACCATTTGTTTTAACGCCTCTGGGTTTCAGGAGCCAGTTGTTTGTTTACATTCCTATCAGTGAAGTCTTTAGCCCCGGCACTGACTGCCAATTAGATTCAGATTGAGTCTCGGCTCTGAATTTACTTCCTGCCCGAGGGGAACAAAATGTAAGACAAACAATTTCTGTTTGTAGCTAATTTGTACATTTCTGCAACAGTGGCATTGCTATTGTCTAAAAAATGTTCAGGTCTAACCGTGCCCTGAACCGCAAGTCTGTGATTGGGATGATCTTGTCTTTTCATCCAAAGCTCTGCTGCCCATTGCCTAGTGTGCACCAAGCTCATCGCCCCATAACCCAGACTGGCTCCCATTCCGGCAATGCCTCAATTTTTAAATTCTCTTCCTTGTTTTCAAGTCCCTCAGTGTCCTCACCCCTCCCTATCTTTGTAACCAGCTCTAGAGCCCTCTGAGTTTTCTAGGCTCCTCCAATTCTAGCCTCTCCTCAATTCCCTTCACCAACGGCTGCCGGGCCCTAAGCCCTGGAGTTCCCTCACTAGCCTCTTTACTTCTCCCTCCTCCCTTAAGAACCTCCTTAAAACTTGCCTTGTTTGATTGCTCTTTTAGGCTTGTGTATTTTGATAATTCAGCTTTATTTATCATTGGCAAACGAGCCAGAGGGAACAAACGAGGAAACATTTAATTTTACACAGCAGGTTGTTATAATCTAGAATGGACTGAAAGGTCGGTGGAAGCAGGTTCAACAGTAACATTCCAAAGGGAATTGGATAAGTTCTTGAAGGGAAAACATTTACAGGACAATGGGAAAAGAGTGAGGGAGTGAAATTAATTGGATAGCTCTACTAAAGAGCCAGCAGAGATACAATGGGCCGAATAGTCTTCCTTTCTGCTATTTTCATTTTATGATTCTTTGATTTGGAAGTCTCCCTCAAGAATGTTCCTTATTTGTGGAATTCCTCTAAAATGAAAACAGTGAGTTGCAAGATATTTTTCCCTGTGGGAATTCCCACTTTACTCCTGTATCGGTTGAAGCAGGAAGAGGAGGAAGAAGAGCAGGCAATATCGGAAATCAGGCTTGTAAATCAGCACCGCATGAGATCCAGGATCTCCCGCAGGCCCCCAGCCACTGGAAGGCCTATGGATTCACTCAGCAGGAGGCCTCTGTCCTCTGTGGAATGTGTACAGGAGGTTCTGGAGTTGCCACTCACTGCAGGATGCTCTACGTCGTATCAAACCCATCTCAGAAAGTACTGCAATGGATGGCTCTGCACTTTGCTGCCGTTCTTGCCATCTGCTCCACATTCCCAGAGAGCCTTTTAAGGACCTTGTTAAAGTTCTGGGACTCTGCGTGTTCTATTCCAGAAAGTGAGGGTGATACTGGAGCCAATCTTTACTCAGCCTTACATTTATTTACAGAGTGAAGCATTAGAAGTATACACCTCCTAATTCAAGTACTGTTTCAATAAGAGCCTCTTTATATGTGCTCAAATGAAACCCCAATTAATGCCCTCCACCTCTATTTAATTAAACACAATTGCTATACAATTAACACCGCCAGCATTTGTTTTCTTGTGGTAGAACCCCTGAGATTATTATCTGATAGTTTAATAGCCATGTTCCACCCCCAGTACCTCATTATCTGACTTCCTTGTAAGCTGTGAATCACACAGTGTCAATGTCCCACCTAAACACTCGTTAACATCCCAGTGCTGAATGTGGGTGAGTGTGACAGAGCAGGCCAGTTTCTGCTGGTCATCTCAGTGCTGAAGCTTTTGGAATTGGTTCCTTCTCTCTCGCTATTGCAGCCTCTTCTTTGCTTATGACTTGTGTGGAGTTAAGAACAAGTTATATAACCACACCACAAGAAATGCTGTCCACTTTTTCTTTCCTGTTAGGCCCAGGATCTCCTCCGAGTAAGGGCCTCAGCGTCATTTCTGTTCTTTGACCATTAACACAGGTCCTCTGTGGATGCAGATCATGCCCATATCTCCATCCCTCACTGCATCAACTGAAGAAATTCTGCCTTGCCTCCTGCTGCTCTTCCTCCTGTCCTCTGTCCTTTTCAGAAGCTGAGCACAGGCTTTTCCTGCATGACCAGGAAACGTGTGTTACTGTCAGTCATTGACTGTTTGAGAACTTCCTTCACTTCTCCACACCGATGTAGTCAGGTTTTCGTGGGCACACGTTATAAGATGCTGTATCTATGTAATTTCCATTTGTAGCACAGAACATTTAGTGCACCGAGTGACCCTTAGATTCATGAATGTACTGTCAGATTATATATAGATTAATAAACATACATTAACAGCAGCCTTCAAATACGAACGTACGAACATACAAATTAGGAGCAGGAGTAGGCCACTCTGCCCCTCGAGCCTGTTCTGCCATTCAATAAGATCGTGGCTGATCTGAATGCAACCTCAGCCCCACATTCCTGCCCACCCCCGGTAAGCTTTCACCCCCCCTTGCTTATCAAGAATCTGTCTAGCTCTGCCTTAAAGATATTCAAGGACTCTGCCTCGACCACCTTTTGAGGACCTTGTGAGATCACTAAATCTGATCCTGTATGGTCAGGAGGTCTCTGTGATGAGGGGGGCAAGAGTCACCACTCATTACCAGAACAGTTTCTCTCCACAGGATCCTAGCACTGTATTGGCCGACCTCCTGCCACTTTAACCGACTATTCCATCCCCACCACTGCCCCCTGCCAAATTTCAGTCAGTGGCATATTTACCTCAATCTCCATGACACCTCAGGCTCCTTTCTCATGCACAGTTTAAAATGGCAGCATGCCGGCACCGATGTTAGATAAGTCTGTCTTTAAGAGCAACACCAGGAAAGCTCATACACCAACGAACACCGCCGCAGCCCCAATGAATTACCCAGCCCCCTTGCAATAGGGAAGGTAACTGTTATCAGCAACTCGAACTACTGCCCCCTCCAGCAATACCGACATCAGCTGAATTTCGGTCACTACGAATTCTCCGTTGCCACTGGG
The DNA here is from genome assembly GCF_964194155.1 of Cetorhinus maximus. NCBI lineage: Eukaryota > Metazoa > Chordata > Chondrichthyes > Lamniformes > Cetorhinidae > Cetorhinus > Cetorhinus maximus. The sequence goes on from NW_027597282.1 coordinate 61,957, forward strand.
TTTGGCTTGAGTTGCGCAAGCCAGGGGCAAATCCCAGGCTGCGCCGAATTTTCGAGGTGAGGTGCCATTTTGTGACACAGAGCCATGCGGGGGTGAAATCAGGAAGTACAATAAAGAGGAGTGGAAATCTGGAACTCTCTCCCCCCTCCCCCAAAAGACTGCGGATACTGGGGGACAAGTGAAGCTTTCAAAACTAAGATAGGATTGTATTCGGCACAGATATCAAGAGGTGGTGATCAAAGGTGAGGAAAAGGAGGTACAGTAGTGATCAGCCATGACTGAATTGAATGGTGGGATAGGTTTGAGGGGCTGAATGGCCCACTGCTGTGCCTATGCTCCATGTGCCTATGATCCTAGATGAACAGAGATGAACTATGTTTGTCAGATTCAGCTATCACTTACAATTATCCATACCCTCTCATCCCTTCCCCTGACTACTCCTGCTCCATGTCTGAGAGACCACTTTGAGAAAAACAGCAGCACATTGATCTGACTCTCCTCGACTGATGAAAGATGGAAGAGGCGCATTACTAGACATCAAAATAAATGACACTGCGAAAACGAGCTCCCTGAGAACATTCACCTTCCCCATTGATTTATGACATCAAAAATTTAATTCCACTGTGTACCTGACACGAGCTGATTCCTCAAATTCAATCTCCAGCCTTTTTTGCCAACTCCTTTATGCCGTTTGTCAGCTGAATATTGTATGTCAAACAGAGGAGTAATCGCCTAATGAAGAAATCAGGCTAGACTCGATCAATGGGGCAATCAGGGTGATCAGGCTGTCTGATATCACCCTCAGTGTGCGGCCAGGAAAGATTCGATAATTCTCCTCATGAACGTCCCTATCTCTCTCTCTCAATGAATCATTTTTTACAGGGCTGAGAGGGATTGTTTGTTTGTGGGTCATGGGGATGAAGTTGAGTTCAACCAGCTAATGACCATTTATTGAGAACAGGAAAAGGCGGAGATGTAGGAAGTTAGGTACAATTCTAGCCCTTGAGCCACCTCCACCATTCAAATCCAGCCAGGCTAATCGATATCTTAACTCCACTTGCTTCATATTTCTGATACACTTACCTCATTGAAATCTATCTCCTTTTCGAAAGGTTCCAGCCTGTTTACTGATTTTTAGACTGCAGACCCACCCCACTTATGCCTGGGCCCTAATCGCAAATTTAGGGCCTAAGTGACAATTTTAAATTGGCCACCCCTTGAGACTATCTCCGCAGCCAGAAGGAATGGCCTTTCTCTATTCACAACTTCAGAATTGTTAAAACCTCCATGTAATTTCTCCTCAGCCTATACAGGAGAAATAATTTTCTGGAAAGGTCTTTCCATCTCTGGATTCATCCTGATGAATCTACACTGTACACGCTCTGTGGTTTTAATGTCCTTTCTACAATGGGAATAGGGGGCTGGTTGGTTCAGTTGGCTAGAGTGTGGTTCAGAATAACGTCAACAGCACAGGTTTGACTCCCAGTCTGGCTGGGGCAGACTTGGGGCCTGCCTCCTTGCCCTGTCCCATGTGAGGTGGTGCCCCTCATGCTATATAAACAATTGTCTCTCTCTAATGGAGAGACATGCCTACAGGACTCTGGCTAGTTACCTACCTACCTAGAATGAGAATTCAAAACTGCACACACTGTTCTGCACACGTGCGGCCTAAGCAATGTTTTATCCAAATTTATCATTCTTCTTTACTTTTGCACTATTGACCATTTCAGGGCTTCTACCAGCCTGCAGCCCACCTTCAGGGAATTGGTATTTGATTTTCTCTTATTCTTTCATGTGATTTGGGCATCAGTGGCAAGGCCAGCATTTGCTGCCCATCCCTAGTTGCCCTTGAACTGAGTGGCTTTACTAGGCCATTTCAGGCTCAGCCACAATGCTGTGGGTCTGGAGTCACATGTAGGCCAGGCTGGGTAAGGATGGCAGATTTCCTTCCTTGAAGATGGGTTTTAACAACATTTACTGAGAGTTTTGTTTTCCAGGTTTTATGAATCAAGTTTAAATTCCATCAGCTGCTGTGATGGGATTTGAGCCCATATCTCTCAGAGCGTTAGCCTGGGCCTCTGGATTACTAGCCCAGTAACATAACCACTACACCACCATCTCCCCCACTTCCTTTAGCATTTTTTCATTATGTGTACACTCCCACTCCCTGGTTCCTTTCCCAAAGTGTATCAGCCCACACTTCACCACATGAACCTGTACCTGCCAGTCCATCTGCCACTCCACCAGCCTGATCTTCTTCAAGCTGCGGTACTACCATTGACCTCAGCACCACTGGATTAGGAAGGCAGGAAACAAGCCATCAGGCAGGGCTGCTGCTGCTGCTGCTGGGAGCCAAAGAGTGGCCTTTACTGGAGGTTGCAGGCATCAGGCAAGCCCACACCCAGCCTCATGGTTACATGGGCTGCGTTCACTCCAGGGGCAGAATCGGATGCCCTCCCCCCGTGTTGAGTTTGGTGCTGGGGGTATTTAATCAGGTGGGAGGGTGCTGGGTGGGGGATCCGGTCACCCTCTTGCCTCCACTCTGATTAAAGCTGTGACTGGAAGGTGGGTGGAGGGCCTTGGCATTTCACTGCCAATGGAGGCCCTCGAGTGGGCAGCTAATGCTGGTATTAACCCAGCGGCCAGCAGGGGGCAGCTCGCCCATTCGGGGAGCACAACAAGCAAACCAGGGCAGGAAGGGAGTGGGCGGGGGAGGTGTCTGATTTAGGGATCCAGCATCAGGAAGGGGTGCGGGGTGGGGGGGTGGGGCTGTGCCTGCTGACCCCCACCCCTCCCCTGCCGCTCCCTCACAACCCCCACCCTGCAACCCCTCTCCCACTACCACTCACCCGTGACCTAGGATCCCAGCCATAACACTAGGCCCCCCAGGTGGGTGCAGAAGCCCTTCAATCGAGCTGCCAGCCTCTGATTGGCCAACAGCTCTCAGGAGGCGGGGCTTCTGCCCGGAGCCCTTGATCCTGGGAAATGGCCAGTCACTGTCCAGGGAATTCAGCAGGGTCTTCCCCAAAAGTAGCAGAGCTCTGACCGGCTTCCCAGCCAGCAGGCAAGGCCCTACTGCCTCCATTAAACCCAGCCCCTGGAGTGAGGCACAGGGATGGTGCTCCAGCAGGGAGACTGTGGCTTGAGGGGGCAGAGAGAGAGAGAGAGAGAGAGGGAGAGAGAGAAAGAGGGAGAGAGAGAAAGAGAAAGAGAGAGAGGGGAGAAAATTAGCATAAAAAGCTTCAAAATACGACCCCCACCTTGGGAACTGCCAACTGTTCATTTTTCTTTTCTCATTCTTGGGATGCGGGCATTGCTGGCAAGGTTGGCATTTAACTCCCGCCCTAGTTCCCCTTGAGAAGTTAGAGCTAGTGGGGGACATTCTTCTTGAGCTAGTGCGGAGGTTTTGTATAACTGACTGGTTTGCTAGGCATTTCGGGAGTAGTTAAGAGCCAACCATGTCCCTGTGGATCATAAGAACATACAAATTAGGAGCAGGAGTAGGCCATTCAGCCCTTTGAACCTGCTTCACCATTCAATAAGATCAAGGCTGATCTGATTGTGGCCTTAACTCCAGTTCCCTGTCTGCCCCCAATAACCCTTGAATCCCTTGCTTATCAAAAATCTGTCTATCTCGGCCTTGAATATATTCAATGACTCAGCCTCCACTGCTTTCTGCGGAAGAGAATTCCAAAGACTAACGAACGCCTGAGAGAAAAAAATTTCTCTTCATCTCAGTATTAAATGGGAGACCTCTTATTTTGAAACTGAGCCCCCTAGTTGTAGCCTCCCCCACGAGAGGAAACATCTTCCCAGCATCCACCCTGTGAAATCCCTCAGAAGCTTATCTGTTTCAATCAGGTCACCTCTCATTCTTCTAAACTCCAAAGAGTATAGACCCAACCTTTCTTCATAAGACAAACCGTTCATCCCAGGAATCAGCCAAGTGAACCGTCTCTGACCCACTTCCAACGCAAGTATATCCTTCCTTAAGTAAGGTGACCCAGATTGTACACAGTACTCTAGGTGTGGTCCTGTATAGACATAGCAAGACTTCCTTACTTTTATACTCCAACTCCTTTGCAATAAAGGCCAACATTCCACTTGTCTTCCTAATGGATAACTGTGCCTGCATGCTAACTTTTTGTCATTCATGTACTAGGTCACCCAGAGTCCTCTGTACCACAGCATTCTGCAGTCCCTCTCTATTTAAATAATATGCTGCTTTTCTATTCTTCCTGCCAAAGTGGACAACCTCACATTTTCCCACATTATACTCCAACTGCCAATTTTTTGCCCACTCACTATATGTATCTATATCCCTTTGCCAACTCTTGGTATCCTCCTCACAGCTTGATCTGGAGTCACATATAGGCCAGACCAGCTAAGGACAACAGATTTCTTTCCCTAGAGGACATCAGTTGGGTTTTTATAACAATCCAGCAGCTTTATGGTCACTTTTACTGATGCACTCTTTTTTTATGATTACCTGTTAGTTTTGCTTTACATTGAATTCAGCTTCTTAGACTGCCACAGCAGGATTTGAACACACAAATGCACATTCTCTGGGTTAATGGTGTTGTTAGAGTGTCAGCTGTGATTCAATGGGCAGCACTGAGCCACACGGTTCAGGGTTCAAGTCCCTCTCCAAGACTTGAGCACAAAACTCAAAGCTGATGTTCCAGTGCAGTACCGAGTGGGTGCTGCACTGTCGGAGCTGGTATCTTTCAGATGAGACATTAAACTGCTGACCCCATCTGCCTGTGAAAGATCCTACGGCACTATTTCGTAGAAGAGCAGGGGAGTTATCCCTAGTGTCCTGGCCGATATTCATCATCACAAAAGCAGGTTCACTGGCCATTATCATGTTGCTGTTTATGGGATCTTACTGTGTGCAAATTGGCTGCTGGATTTCCTACATTACAACAGCGACTACTCTTCAAAAGCACTTCATTGGCTGTAGGAGCTTTGAGATGCCTGGTCATAAAAAGCACTATATAAATGCAGGTCTTTATTTTTTGCTCTAGTCCAGTAACATAAACATTACCAGAGCCTAATGTTCAAAGCTTCTAGCTGGTTTCCCATGGATACATCTTGATGACAGTCTCTGTGTCTGAACTCACTTAGTATATTAAATGTAATAATAATATCAGCAAGTTACTTCATTTCATTCCTCATTTGGTATTCAGCATTTAATTAATGTCAGGGCCCTAATTAAGCTGTGCTGGATTGTACTCAAGGGAGAACTGTGCTGTTCCATCCTCTCGTCTACACTTTCATGGTCTGCAGTAAGATAGTCCACAGCAGCGAGAGGTGTACAAAGCAACATGGATGGGTGGGAATTGGGGGAAGACAGAATTGGCTAGGCTGTGAGTATCACCAGGGTTGAATAGCCTGCCAACAGTCACTGATCAAGAACGGCCACTTGGCTGGGTAAGAGTGGAAGGGCCTTCAGCGACTGAGGGGCCTGTACCAGAACCCCAGCAGCTTTTAAGAGAGAAAAGCAAGAAAGACAACCAGAGCTTTCATTTATATAGCAACATTGAGGTAGATAAATATCCTAAGCCGCTGCATAGAGGCAGAATCAGACAGGCATGCAGGTGGCATCAAAGAAGGAGACATTAGAAAGGAGTAATTAAAATCTCAGTCTGCGATGGGTTTTAAGAAGGATTTTGGATCTGCCTAACATAAGAGGTGTCGGGCCTGATTGGTTGCCCCTCCCCTGACAGCCCATGTCCCCCTTTCCCCTGACAGAGATCAGTGACTCAACAGAGTATGGGCCCATGGAAGCTGCTGATCCACACAGCTCAGTCCATGGTTGCAGTTCCCAGCTCAGCCACCTGGTGGAGCTCAGCCTCCAAATGCTTCACAAGAACAGCCCAGTCATTGATCTGTTGGCTGTTTGGTTTTATAGATTTGCTCTCTGTTTCTGCTCTAGGCCTCCTGTGACTCTCCAATTTGTGCGTCTTTGTGGTTCTTCTAAAACTATTTTCACCTTGCTGCCAAGCTCTGGAATACCCTCCCCTACACCTCTCCGCTAGGGTTGCTAACTGTGATTAAAGGTATTCCTGGAGGTTCCCTCACATGACTTGCCCCCACTCTCCAGCCATCAGTTGACCAACACACCCATCCTGGTGACCCACTGCCTCCCCACACCAATTGGAAATTAAAAAGCTCATCACCCAATTGGATGGTGCTTGACTGTCAGCCAAAATGGCCTTTTTCTCCCATTTCCAATATTTTTATATCTAGTAAAGAGAAATGTTCAAAGAAATAAAAAAAATTGTTTTTAATGACCTGATGATTTTTCTCCAGTGTCGCACACAGCAGTGTCCAGGAATTGATCTTCAATCCCTGGAGACTCCAGGCCAATCCTGGAGGGTTGGCAACCCTACTTTCCAGTCCTCGACCTCACACGTTCCTTCTTTAAGACACTCCTTTAAAACCTACGTCTTTGACCAAGATTTGTTCATCTGACCTATTATCTCCTTATGTGGCTCGGTGTTATACCTTGTTTGATAATGCACCTGTGGAGTGCCTTGAGATGTTTCAAAAGGCATGGTATAAATATAGATGATTGTTCATGTGCCCAGCTCAGATATAGACAGGAGGCCAGATGGTGAATCTATACTCTGGATTTTTCAGCCCTTCTTCACAATGTAAGCAGAACGTGTAATAGCTGCCCACACCGCCTGGAAACTACTCTGCTCAAACCCCCTGACTGATATTACAGGGGTAACTTTCCAAGGACAAGCCAGAGAGGCTCCCTGTCAGGAACACATCATTGGAGCATCTGTTCTGATGATGCCATTTTCCAAAACAGTTCCTCTGACATGTCTTCCTTCTTCCTCAACCGAGGTTTTCCACCCACGGTCGTTGACAGGGCCCTCAACCGTGTCCGGCCCATCTCCTGCACATCCGCCCTCACACCTTCTTCTCCCTCCCAGAACCACGATAGGGTCCCCCTTCTCCTCACTTATCACCCCACCAGCCTCCACATTCAAAGGATCATCCTCCGCCATTTCCGCCAACTCCAGCATGATGCCACCACCAAACACATCTTCCCTTCCCCCACCCCCATCGGCATTCCGTAAGGACCGTTCCCTCCAGGACACCCTGGTCCACTCCTCCATCACCCCCTACACCTCAACCCCCTCCCATGGCACCTTCCCATGCAACCGCAGAAGGTGCAACACCTGCCCCTTTACTTGCCCCCTCCTCACCGTCCAAGGGCCCAAACACTCCTTTCAAGTGAAGCAGCATTTTACTTGCACTTCCCTCAATTTAGTCTACTGCATTCACTGTTCCCAATGCGGTTTCCTCTACATTGGAGAGACCAAACGCAGACTGGGTGACCGCTTTGCAGAACACCTTCGGTCTGTCCGCAAGCATTACCCAGACCTCCCTGTCGCTTGCCATTTCAACACACCACCCTGATCTCATGCCCACATGTCCGTCCTTGGCCTGCTGCATTGTTCCAGTGAAGCTCAACGCAAACTGGAGGAACAGCACCTCATCTTCCAACTAGGCACTTTACAGCCTTCCAGACTGAATATTGAGTTCAACAACTTTAGATCATGAACTCTCTCCTCCATCCCCACCCCCGTTCCGATCCCCCTTTTTTCTAAATATTTATATATCTTTTTAATATATTTTTCTTATTTCTATTATTTCTATTTCCCACCTATTTCTATTATTATTTTTAAATGTATTTCCATCCATTATTTTATCTCTACCTTTTAGCCTATTTCGATCCCTTCCCCCCCACCCCACCCCCACTAGGGCTATCTGTACCTTGCCTGTCCTGCTTTCTTAATGTCACCATTAGCACATTTCTTAGCTAATATCACCACCGTCAACGCCTCTTTGTCCTTTTGTCTATGACATCTTTGTCAATCTCTCCTTTGCTTTCACCTATCACTGGCCCTCTATCCAGCTCCACCTGTCCCACCCCCCTCTACCAGCTTATATTTCACCACATTTCTATATTTCCTCAGTTCTGTTGAAGGGTCATACGGACTGGAAACGTTAACTGTGTTCCTCTCCGCAGACGCTGTCAGACCTGCTGAGTTTTTCCAGCTATTTTTGTTTTTGTTTCAGATTTCCAGCGTCCGCAGTGTTTTGTTTTTATATTATATTGGGAATATTGTTCCCTTGTGCCAGCTTTACTCACCGAGCTGTCTGGCTTAATGTGAATCAGAAAATGGGAGCCCGGGTTGTGACTGGCCGTGTGATGTGACTAGTTCACCATTGGAAGGTCTGTTTGGGTGCAAGTTCTAGATTCTGGGGCACTACTCAGAGAAAGGTCTGGGAGGTGTTTGAACCCTGCTCAGGAGCTCCCCCTGAACTAAAAGCAGGTTAGCTAGACATTCACCTGCATTGCGACACATGTGTTATCAACTGTGGCTTAGTGGTAGCACTCGTACCTCTGAGTCAGAAAGTCATAGGTACAGGTCACACTCCAGAGGCCTGGGCATGTGACCTAGGCTGACAATCCAGTGCAGTACTGAGGGAGTGCTGCACTGTCAGAATGTGCCGTTAAACTGTCTGCCTTCTCAAGTGGACATAAAAAATTGCAAGGGGCTATTTCAAAAAAGACCTGGGGGGCTCCCCAAATCATCCCACTACCTCCATCCGCAACGCCCCCCCCACCTCTCTCTTCCACCTCCCTCAGCCCCATCCCTACCTCCCTCTGCCACCCCACCTCCCTCTGCCTCCCCACCTCTCTCTTCCCCCCCCCACCTCCCTCAGCCCCATCCCTACCTCCCTCCGCCCCATCTGGCCAATATTTATACCCCAACACCCAAGAATACCTGACCTGGCCATGTGACTTTATTGTTTGTGGGAGCTTGCTGTGCACAAATTGTGGCCGTGCTTCCTACATCGCAACAGTGCCTACACATCATTGGCTGTAAAGCACTTTGAGATGGCCTGAGGTCAAGAAAGGTGCTATGGCAATGTGGGATCTTGCTGTGTGCAAAATGGCTGCCTTGTTTATCACACCCCTGGCACTTAAAAGACATTGATTTGTGTATAAAGCACCTTGAGCTGTTTCTGGGAGATGTGGGTAGGTACATCCAACACCTCAGCAAAGATAGAGGTGTTCATGTGGAGTGTTCAACCCTTAAATTTCAACCTGCCGCTTTGTGCTGAGAGTCAAAGCGCTTTAACCCTGTCAGTGCTGAAAGCTGTATTGCGGGGGTGGGTTTGGTTGATGTCGAGGCCTCTGCAGAGTCCAGAGGTCACAGCCCTGGCTGCTAAAGCCTTTCCAACGCACGAGAACCTCCTGGGAAACATCGGCACCTAAAAAATACTAGTGAACACCTTAGAAAGTAACCCACGGGGCAGAGGGGCAAGCGTAGCATCAGCATAGGCAGATCCAGCTCACTTTCTAAACACCCATGGACTCGGCGTTGTCAGTAAGGTTGGACATGTCAGAAAGTTCGCAGGCAGGTGCAGCAAGTAACTAGGAAGTCGAATGGCACCTTGGCCTTTATTGCTAGGAGTACAAGAATAAAGAAGTCTTGCTACTTTTGTACAGGGTTTTGGTGAGACCACATCTGGAGTAGTGTGTGCAGTGTGTAAGGAAAGGAAATTCCCTGTGGGGCGTTGGAGGTGCTACAGCAAAGGTTCACTGAATTGGCCCCTGGGATAAGGGGGTTATCCTATGATGAGAGGCTGAGTAAATTGGGCCTATAGTCTCTGGAGTTTAGAAGAATGAAAGACGATCTCATTGAAACCTATAAAGTTCTGAAGGGGCTTGACAGGGTGGACGCTGAGTGATGGTTTCCGCTGGTCGGGGAATCTAAAACACGGGGGCACAGCCTCAGGATAAGGGGCCTGAGATGGACTGAGATAGGACTGAGATGAGGAGAAATTACTTCACTCAAAGGGTTGTGAATCTTAGGAATTCTCTACCCCAGAGGGTTGTGGATGCTCCATCAGGAATACACCCAAGGCTGGGATAGACAGAGTTTTGGTCTCAGGAAATTAAGGGACATTGGAACGGGTGGGAAAATGGAGTTGAAGCCCAAGATCAGCCATTATCGTATTGAATGGCAGGGCAGGCTCGATGGGCCGTCTGGTCTACTCCTGCTCCGATTTCTTGTGGTCACCTCCAACTGTCCCGCCCCCACATCCCCACCATTGGCCATCCAACATGTCCGTCCTCACCCTTTCCCACCCTCCCAGCCAACTGGAAAGGGAAGAGACTCTTTGTTCTCTGATTGGATGATTCTAGGATTTTCAGTCAAACAGGCCTTTATCCTGCCTCCGAGGTTTCGATAACCAACAAACAAACGTCCGGAAAGACAATGAAAATGCACACAATTTATTTTTAAGATCCTGGTGATTTTCCTCAGGCCTCCCTCAGCAGTGTAAATGGGAGATAAACCTTTAATTCTTGGGGAGTTGGCAATCCCAGGTGGAATAAATCCAATGAATGAGGCTGAGGTTTATTTGGTCCTGGGTGTGACAGCCTCTCTGTCAGGACTGTTGTCCCCTCGACTGAATGATACTGAGTTCATCGGAGCGCGACTCTGTAGAGAACAGACAGAAAAATTATTCAGGCAGCTCTTCAGTGACAGCAGATCATAGCGCTGGGAGGAAGGACAGCTTAGTAGTAAAGTTTAATGAGCCATGGTCTCTCTTTCCTCTGCTGCAGATCTGCGCCGGATGACAGCTGGGTTCATGGGAATGGCCGTTGCCATCATCCTGTTTGGCTGGATAATCGGGATCCTGGGCTGCTGTTGGGATCGAGGCCTGATGCAGTATGTGGCTGGCCTGCTCTTCCTGATGGGAGGTAAGGTTGTTCTTCCTCGTCAGGTACTACCCAGGACTATCAGGCATCCAAATCAAGGTTAAAGACAAAATACTGCCGACACTGGAAATCTGAAATCATAGCTGTAAACCCTGGGAAACGCTCAGCAGCTCAGGGAGCATGAGGGGTGAATTAATAGAGTCTGTAAAGTGATGAAAGCGTTTGATAGAGTGGATACAGAGAGGATAGCTTCTCGTGTGGGGAGAAGCATAACTAGAGGCCATCAAATTTTTTTTATTCATTCATGGGGTGTGGGCACCGCTAGCTAGACCAGCATTTATTGTCCTTGAGAAGCTGGTGGTGAGCTGCCTTCTTGAACCGCTGCAGTCCATGTGGTGTAGGTACACCCACAGTGCTGTTAGGGAGGGAGTTCCAGGATCTTGACTCAGCAACAGTGAAGGAACGGCGATATATTTCCAAGTCAGGATGGTGTCGAGTTTCTTGAGTGTTGTTGGAGCTGCACTCATCCAGGCAAGTGGAGAGTATTCCTTCACACCTGGGAGCTGAAGAGAGGCAGCCAGGAGTCGGGAGTTGGGAGTGGCATAAATAGAGTCCGGGGATTGAAGCACAGCCTTTCCTATCTGGGAGCTGAAGAGAGGCAGTCGGGAGTTGGGAGTCGGGAGTTGGGAGTCATTGGAGTTGGGAGTCAGGAGTCGGGAGTCAGGAGTTGGAAGTCGGGAGTTGGGAATTGGGAGTCGGGAGTTGGGAGTTGGGTGTCATTGGAGTTGGGAGTCGGGAGTCGGGAGTCGGGAGTCAGGAGTTGGAAGTCGGGAGTTGGGAATTGAGAGTCGGGAGTCGGGAGTTGGGAGTTGGGAGTCGGGAGTCGGGAGTCAGGAGTTGGAAGTCGGGAGTTGGAAGTCGGGAATCGGGAGTCGGGAGTCGGGAGTCGGGAATCGGGAGTCGGGAGTCGGGAGTCGGGAATTGGGAATCGGGAGTTGGGAGTCGGGAGTTGGGAGTTGGGAGCGGCATCTCAGCTGCTGAAGGAACTGAGTAAAGGAAAACAGTGACATTGCAGGAAATGAATAAGTTGATTGGCTGGTGAGTGCTTGGTGAAAGGGACAATGTGTTAATAGCCAAATTAGAACACCTGAATTAAAGTAGATCTATAAATAAAAAAAACTAAAATTAATATAAAATAGAAATAAATATAAAGTAAAGTAGTTAAAATAAAAGTGTTAAAATAAAATAATTAAAATAAATACCAAAAACACATACCAGTGCAATTAAGAATCGTATAACCTTTAGTTTGATTTGTGGGTGGCCCTAGCACTTAGTAAGCACAGTAAATTGCAATATACATAGGAATTATTTTACATTGATTAAGCAAGCAATTAAATTAGCTAAATAACATGCGTAACAATGGCAGGGACAGCTGTTATGTTGCAGCTGTGGAATGTGGGAGTTTTTGGACCCCAAGGTGATCCAGGACAAACACGTCTGCAGAAAGTGTAAGCAGCGAGAGGAATTCCGGATCAGGATTATTGGTCTGGAAGCCAAAGTGCAGACACTGCGGAACATACGGGAGGGTGAGAAATACCTGCACACTTTGTTCCAGAAGACGGTCACACCTCTTAGAATAGGGTCATCAGTTTTGGTCAGCAGTGAGGGACAGGAGGATGTGACTGTCAGTGAGGCAGGTAATGGGACTGAGCAGACAGGAGTGGAGGACCCTCAGACTTTGCAATTGTCAAACAGGTTTGAGGTGCTCACAACCTATGTGGATGAAAGCGAGTTCTGCAATGTGGATGAACAGGCTGGCACCATGGTACAGGAAGCCATTAAAGTGGGGAGAGCAAACAGGAATGTCGTGGTAGGAGGATAGTATAGTGAGAGGGATTGACACTATTCTCTGCAGCAAAGAGCGTGAGTTCAGATGGCTATGTTGCCTGCCCAGTGCCAGGGTTCGGGACATCTGCTCAGGGCTGGAGAGGAACCTGGAATGGGAGGAGGAGGATCCATGTAGGTCCATGTAGGTACCAACGACATAGGTAAAACTAGGAAAGAGGTTCTGCATGGTCAGTATGAGGAGCTAGGTACCAAATTAAGAAACAGAACCTCAAAGGTAATAATATCTGGATTAGTACCTGAGCCGCATGAAAATTGACATAGGGCAAATAAGATTAGAGAGATGAATGCGTGGCTCAAAGACTAGTGTGGGAGAAGTGGGTTCCAGTTTGTGGGGCACTGGCACCAGTACTGGAGAAAGTGGGCCCTGTACCATTGGGACAGGTTACACCTGAATCTTGCTGGAACTAGTGTTCTAGCGAGCCCTATAACTAGGGAAATAGAGAGGGCTTTAAACTAAACAAGGGATGGGTGAAGGATCAAGCTTGGGTAGATGTTGCAAATCAAGGGATAGAGTCAAAGCAGGAGAGCAGAATAGTACTATGGGAAATGAGGGTCAGGGAATAGCAGGAAGAGACAGAGAGAAAAAACCTAAGAATACATCAACAGTCAAGACTGGATGTTACAAAGATAATAAAAAGACAAAACTAAAGGTTCTGTATCTGAATGCGCATAGCATTCATAACAAAGTAAATGAATTGTTAGCACACATTGAAGTAAATAAGCTACTCCTGCTTCAATTTTCTATAGCCATTTCAGAGAGGTGGCTGCTGGATGACAAGGACTGGGTCCTGAATATTGAGGGGTATATGACATTCAAAAAGAATAGGAAGCTAGGTAAAGGTGGAGGGGTAGCATTGTTAATCAAAGATGGCACTAGTGCAATAGTTAGAGATGACCTTGGTTCAGGAGATCAGGATGTAGAATCGGTTTAGGTAAAGATGAAGAATACTAGGGGAAAGAAGTCACTAGTAGGAGTGGTCTACAGGCCCCCTAACAGTCACCACAATGTAGGACAAAGTATACAAGAAGAAATATTGTGGGCTTGTGATAAAGGGATGGCAATAATCATGGGTGATTTTAATCTACACATAAAGTGGAAAAATCAGATTGGCAGTAGTAGCCTGGATGAGGAGTTCACAGAATGTTTTTGAGATAGTTTCTTAGAGCAGCACGTTCTGGAAACAACCAGAGGGCAGGTTATATTAGACTTGGTATTGTGTAATGTGACAGGATTAGTTAATGACCTCAGAGTGAAGGCACCTCGGTAGCAGCGACCACAATATGATTGAATTTTACATCCAGTCTGAAAGGAAAGGCTAGTATTTTAAACTTAAATAAGGGCAACTATGTGGGCATGAAAGCTGAGCTAACGGAGGTGAACTGGGAAACTAGGCTAGAGGGTAGATCAATAGAGGTGCAGTGGGAGACATTTAAGGGGATATTTCAGAATAAGTACATTCCTATTATAAAGAAAAATTCTAAGGAGAGGACCCACCATCGTTGGTTAACTGAAGAAGTTAAGGAAAGCATCAAACTTAAGGAGAAAGCATATAACTGTGCAAAGAAGATTGAGAGCGGATCTCATTGAAACAAATAACATTCTGACAGGGATGGACAGACTGGATGCAGAGATGATGTTACCTCTGGCTGGGGGGGTCTAGAACAAGGGGTCACAGTCTCAGGATACAGGGTAGGCCATTTAGGACTGAGATGAGGAGAAACTTCTTCACTCAGAGGGTGGTGAACCTGTGGAATTCTCTGCCACAGGAGGCTGTGGAGGCCAAATCACTGAATACATTTAAGAAGGAAATAGATTTCTAGATTCTAAAGGTGTAAAGGGGTATGGGGAGAGAGCAGGAGTACAGTGTTGTGATAGAGGATCAGCCTTGATCATATTGAATGACGGAGCAGGCTCGAAGGGCCGAATAATCTACTCCTGCTCCTATTTTCCATGTTTCTAAGGTCAGTGGCAGGTCAGATGATTGGTCAGAATATAAAGAACGGCAGAGAGGGACTAAAAGGTTAATCAGGAATACGAAAGTAGAGTTCGAGAGAAAGCTAGCTAGAAATGCAAAAACAGATAGAAAGGATTTCTACAGGTATTTAGAAAGGAAAAGAGTAAGTAAAGTGAGTGTTGGTTCTCTAGAGAGTGAGAATGGGGAGTTAACAGTAGATAATAAGGAAATGGCGGATGAAATGAACAAATATTTTGCTTCTGTCTTCACTATAGAGGATACAAAAACCCATTCCAGTAATAGCTGTAAATCAGGTGGATTGGAGAGAGGAACTTGGTGAAATTACAATCACTAGGGAAGTGGTACTGAGCAAACTGATGGAGCTGTGGGCTGACAAGTCTCTGGGTCCTGATGGACTTCATCCTAGCTTCTTAAAAGTGGTGGCTAATGAGGTAGTCGATGTGTTGGTGTTAATTTTCCACAATTCTCTAGATTCTAGAAAAGTTCCATCAGACTGGAAAGTAGCAAATATAACCCCTCTATTCAAGAAGGGAGAGAGGCAGAAAACAGGAAACTATAGGCCGGTTAGCTTGACATCTGTCATGGGGAAGGTGTTAGAATCAATCATTAAGGAGATTATGGTTGGGCACTTAGAAAAATTCAAGGTAATCAGGCAGAGTCAGCATGGCTTTGTGAAAGGGAAATCATGTTTAACCAGCTATTGGAGTTATTTGAAGGAGTAACATGCGCAGTGGATAAAGGGGAGCCTGTAGACGTACTGTACTGGAATTTCCAGAAGGCATTTGATAAGGTGCCACATCAAAGGTTACTGTGGGAAATAAAAGCTCATGGTGTAGGGGGTAACATATTAGCATGGATAGAAGGTTGGCTGTCTAGCAGAAAGCAAAGAGCATAAATGGGTCTTGGTCTGAGTGGCAGAATGTGACAAGTGGAGTCCCACAGGAGTCTGTGCTGGGGCCTCAACTTTTTACAATTTATATCAACGACTTAGATGGAGGCACGATAGCTAAATTTGCAGATGACACAAAGATAGGTAGGAAAGTATGTTGTAAAGAGGACGTAAGGAGGTTGCAGACTGATACAGATAGATTGAGCGAGTGGGCAAAAATCGGGCAGATGGAGTATAATGTGGGAAAATGTGAAGTTGACAGGAAGAATAAAAGAGCAGAGTATTATTTAAACAGAGAATGACTGCATAATTCTGAGGTACAGAGGGATCTAGGTGTTCCCATGCATGAGTCACATAAAGCTAGTATGCAGAATCAACAAGTAATTAAGAAGGCTAATGGAATGCTATCTTTTATTATGGAAGGGATTGAACATAAAAGTAAGGATGTTATGATTCAGTTATTCAGGGCATTGGTGAGACCACATCTCGAATATTGTGAGCAGTTTTGGTCTCCTTATTTAAGGAAGGATGTAAATGTGTTGGAGGTGGTTCAGAGGAGGTTTACTAGATTTATACCTGAAATGAGTGGGTTGTCTTATGAGGAAAGGTTAGACAGACTAGGCTTGTTTCCACTGGAGTTTAGAAGAGTGAGGGGTGATTTGATTGAAGTATACAAGATCCTGAACGGCCTTGACAAGGTGGACATGGAAAGGATGTTTCCTCTTGTGGGTGAGTCCAGAACCAGGGGCACTGTTTTAAAATTAGTGGTCACCCTTTTAGGACAGAGATAAGGAGAATTTTTTCTCTCTGAGGGTTGTGTGACTTTGGAACTCTCTGCCTCAGAAGGTGGTGGAGGTGGGGTCATTGAATATTTTTAAGGCAGAGGTAGATAGATTCTTGTTAGGCAAGGGAATCAAAGGTTATTGGAGGTAGATGGGAATGTGTAGTTCAAAACACAAACAGATCAACCATGATCTTATTGAATGGCAGAGCAGCCTTGAGACGCCAAATGACCTACTTCTGCCCCTATTTTATATACTCATACGTTCACACTCCTGACTTGTGCCTTGTAGATGGTGGAAGCTCAATATAAGATAGTCACCAATAAATCCAATAGGGAATTCAGAAGAAACTTCTTTACTCAAAGAGTGGTGAGAATGTGGAACTCACTACCACAGGGAGAGGTTGAGCTGAATAGTATAGAGGTATTTCAGGGGAAATATTCAGAATAAGTATGCTTCAGTTAAACAGGGAGAAGGGACTAGAGGGTTATGATGGAAAATTTAGATGAGGAAAGATGGGCGGAGGTTCGAGTGGAGATTAAACCCCAGTGTGGATGGGTGGGGCTGAATAGCCTGTGTCTGTGCTGTATGTCCAATGTATCTGTGAAGGGAGGAGCAGAGTTCATGTTTCAGGTCAATAAAAGGCCATCAGAAAAGGAGTCAGGTTCATTTTATTTAAGGATGAAACACTGGATGTGTATAATTAACATCTCCCAGGTTATGAAGGAAGATCAACAGAATAGATCGAGAGAGATTACTCACCTATCGGAAAGGGTTCAAATCAGAAAGGGGCATTTGACTAAGACTAGAACAGCAGAAGCAACAAGGGACAAGTGAGGATGACTTTATTCAACCAAAGGACAATATGGTGCAGGATAAAATTCTCTGGGAATAGCAGCGAAATAGACCCATGTGGGATTTACCAGAGTGCGAGCATGGAACTGTTGGGAAAGGTTAAACAGACTGGGGCTCTTTTCTCTGGAGGAGAGTAGTCAAAGTGCAGGCTTGATAGAGATCTTTATAATTATGAAGAGGTTCAATGGAGTAGAGGTGGAGAAACTGTTTTCACCTATGGGTGAGTCCAGAACAAAAGAATGTCAATGTAAGAGCAAATAAAGACTCTCTCCACACAGGGAGTGGGTGAGAATGTGGAATTCATCACCACAGAGTGGGTAAAGCAGATGGAGTTGATGTATTTAAGGGAGGCTTGGTACAACTTTAGGGAGAAGGCAATAGCAGATTCAGGGTAGGTGGGAACAGATAATGAGAGTGAGAGGAGGCTTGTGAGGAGTGTAAAGACCAGCATTGACCAGCTGGGTTGAATGGTCCGATTCTGTGCTATAGGTCCTGTGCATGGTCCCAGAAACAGTTATGTGCATTTCATATAATCCTTAAAGCACTGAAGGATGTGTCTGTGCTAGCTCTTTGAGAGTGCTATCCAGTTAGCCGTACACTTCCCTCTCTTTCCCCATAACCCTGCAAATCTTTACTTCCCGATTATTTATCCGACTCCCATTTGAAAGTTTCTATTGAACCTGCTTCCACCACCCTTTCAGGAAGTCACTCCAGATCATAGAAACTCACTGCATGAAAGACATCTCCTCATCTTCCATCTCATCCTTCTGCCCGATTGTCTTAAACCTGTGCCCTCTTGCTGGGCTCCTGCCCAGTTGAAAAAGTTTCTTCTCATTCCCTTCTCTGTCAAACCCGTTCATGATTTTGAACAGCTCTATAAATCTCCACTTAACCTTCTCTGCTCTAAGGAGAACAACCCCAGCTTCTCCAGTCTCTCCATGGAACTGAAGCCCCTGAACCCTGGTACCATTCAAGATAATCTCTTCTCCGCAATTGTGTGGCAATAAACTAGGTTGCCATGCCAATGTCAAATATCCACTGGGTATTTTGAGCCAATAAATTAGTTTCATTTTGTTATCGAAACTGTAGTTTAATTAAAGATGTAGGAGTAGTGAGGACTGAGATCTACGACAGCCAGTGCAGCAAGACAGAGCTTCTGCTAACCTGTTCCAGGTCCCAGACAATTTTCCAAGGTTAGTCCGAAAGGTCATCCCGTGTGTCGAGCTCTATGTACAGGAGCCTAACATTAGGCCCAAGTTTACCCATTTACCGCTTCGGCCTGGTGTTGTGTTTTTTTTCTTTATTCTTTTTCATGGGATGTGGGCATCGCTGGCAAGACCAGCATTTGTGGCCCAACCCTAATTGTCCTTGGACCGAGCGGCTTATTTGGCCATTTCAAAGGGCAGTTAAGAATCACTGGGTCACAGGTAGGCCAGACCAGGTAAGGATGGCAGATTTCCTTCCCTAAAGGGGCATTGCTGAACCAGATGGGTCTTTACAACAATTGATGATAGTTGTCATGGCTGATTAGCTTTATATTCCAGATTTATTAATTGAATCCAGGGGCCCCAGTAGATTGGAAAATAGCAGATATAACAGCTTTATTCAAGAAAGGAGGGAGACAGAAAGCAGGAAACTATAGCCCAGTTAGCTTATCATCTGTCACAGGGAAATTGCTGGAATCCATTATTAAGAAGGTTACTTAGAAAATCATAATGGGATCAGGCAGAGTCAACATGGTTTTGTGAAAGGGAAATCGCGTTTAACTAATTTATTAGAACTTTTTGAGGAAGTAACAAGCAAGGTGGATAAAGGGGAACCTGTAGGTGTGGTGACTTGGATTTCTGGAAGGCATTTGACAAGGTGCCACATCAAAGGTTACTACACGTGATAAGATTACATGGTGTAGGTGGCAACATATTAGCATGGATAAAGGATTGGTTAGCTAACAGGAAGCAGAGGGTAGGGATAGATGGGCCTTTTTGGGTTGGAAAACTGTAACTAGTGGAGTGCCAGAGGGATCAGTGCTGCAGCCTCAATCTGTATTTACAATCTGTATCAATGATTTAGATGAAAGGGCTGAATGTAGAGTAGCTAAATTTGCTGATTACACCAAGGTAGTTAGGAAAGTAAGTTGTCAAGATGACATGAAGAGTCTACAAAAGGATTTAGATAGGTTAAGTGAGTGGGAAAGAAATTGGCAGCGAGATTATAATGTGGGAAAATGTGAACCTCTCCACTTTGGCAAGAAGAATAGGAAAGCAGAATATTATTTAAATGGAGAGAGAGTAGGGAGGGATCGGGGTGTCCTAGTACATGAATCATAAAAAGTTAGTACGCAGGTAAAATAAGTGATTAGGAAGGCAAATGTTGGTATTTATTTCAAGGGGAGTGGAATATTAACGTCGGAAAAGTTTATTGCAACTGTACAGGGTCTTGGTGAAACCACATCTGGAATACTGTGTACAGTTTTGGTCTCATTATTTGAAAAATAGATAGAATTTCATTAGAAGCAGTTCAGAGAATGTTCGTTCACTTGACTCATTCCTGGGATGAAGGGTTTATCTTATGAAGAAAGGTTGAACAGGTTGGGCCGATACCCATTGGAGTTTAGAAGAATGAGTAAAATATAAGGTCCTGAGGGCAGTTGATAGAGTGGATTCCAGGAGGCTGTTTCCTTTTGTGGGGGAGACTAGAACCAGGGGACACAGTTTAAGAATAAGAGGTCTCCCTTTTAAGATGGAGACGAGGAGAATTTTTTTCTCTCAGGGGGTCGTTAATCTGTGGAATTCTCTACCCCAGAAAGCAGTGGAGGCTGGATCAATGAATATATTCAAGGCAGAGTTAGACAGATTTTTGATAGACAAGGGAGACTAGGGTTATGGGGGGCAGACAGGGAAGTGGAGTTGAGACCACAACCAGATCAGCCATGACCTTATCAAATGGTGGAGCAGGCTCAAAGGCCTGAATGGCCCACTCCTGCTCCTAAGCCCTGTCTTCCTTTGTAAATAGTTTGAAATACCCAGAGAGAAGGATGGAATGAAAGGGTGAGTGGGTGGGTAGGAGTTGCTAAGACCCACCTTAACAGGGAGATTTGTTGGGATCAGTGGGCTGTTCCTTCTCACAGAAGTTGCTGCACACTCTAGGTGATCAGTTATCTCTTGGTGGGAATGTCAGAGATAGTTAATAATCCGCAAAGAACGACTGACAATCCCCTTCAATCATTCAACTCCCTGCAGTCTCGCTGCAGAAAACAACAATGGGCAAGAGCCACAGCTCTTATTGACTAACCAGTGTGGAGATCAGTACAGGACGGAGCAAGAGGTGAGGGAACTCCCCACGCAGCAGCTTTCTCATTCTGATTCACATTCTGCTGAGCTTTGCTTGGTCACATGAAGAGGAATGATAGGGGTCAGAGGCCTATCCTAAAGGAGGCCTTCCATTTTCTGCACAGCAACTGGGAGAAGCATGCTCTGAACAATAACCCTTTCATTCTCTGTACCTGGAGAGCTGAAAACAGGGAGAGATCATGTCTGATTCCCAGTTCCAGTAACATGATGTTGCTGTGAGAGTTTGGACATGGATGGCATGCACCAGATAGTCCATTAAGGACGGCAGTTCTAGGGCCAATGGGCCAAATGTCAACCCTGGCCACATTATAAATTAGGTTTGAATGAAAAGTGCAGTTCGAACTATTAGATCTCATCTTCCAGATGCCAATCCCACCATCCACATGTCAATCCCATCATCCAGATCCAATCCCACTATCTGGATGTCCACCCCACGGGTCTGAATACCAAAGCCCCATGTCTATGTACCAATCCTAGTGCTTAGGTAACTGCCCCATCATTCAGATTTCAGTAGCCCTGGTCACCACAGTATACGGCTCTATTCAGAAGCTAATAGGAGTGTAGAGATGAGTAACCTTACTGTACAATACTTTCAAATAGACCATGACATATGGACTTGGTGAGTGATGACTCAACTCCTCTTAGTCTCTTTTAGCTGCCTGCTTGGCTCATTCTATCCCACATGCAGTGCCAATGATACGGACGCGATTGCTCTTTAATGTTCTTTTTAAAATCTGTTAGAGGTGAGAAAGTCATTAAGATAGTGACACTGGCTGAAGCTACCCGGCTGGTATATCACAATCTTCTGAAATCACATTTTCTTTTTCACTGTGGGATTATGGATAAACCTGTTATCTGTTTTTCAGGTGTCTAGGCCTTAACAGTTGATGATCGCGATATTTAGAAGGATCAATCAGAATGGGAAATAAATGCTTTCCTGGAATGAATTCTGTGCTCATTGCAATGATGAGGGAGTGGACTCAGTCCTCGGTCTGGGAAGGTTTTAGGCCAGGGTAAATGTAAAGGAAGAGATAGTGGCCCAGACAGGCAGAAAGGGTTTAATATGGCAGATAGTGTGAAGCAGCACGGTTTCATTGAAAGAGCCAGTTTGCCTATTTGGTTGCAGTCACTGTCTTTGCCGGGTGAATCCCAAGTCCAGGCTGTACTCCACTCAGTTTTGTCTAATCTCCGCAGGGGTCCTAAAGGAGCCATTAAGCCCCTCATTTATATATGCCAGAGCCTCTTTCAGTCATGTGCCTTTAGGAAGTCACCTACTCACAAATTAGGTGTGAATGTTGCGTCCTCAAATTGTTCCCTTCCAACCATCAAACTGGTACACCAATGGCCAATTCTTTCTCCATTCACTCTGCTGCCGCCTGGCTCCACATATGCCAAGAGCCCTGTGGCACTTTACCCAAGCGGTCATTTTTCATGCTTCAGTGAGTATCTGCGGGCTATATAACTGGGCTCAGCCTCTCATCCGATATCCAGATGCGTTCACTTTCCAACAAATATTGCTGGTTCATGGCATGATTGGCAACCCTACTGAATCTCTACCTTTCTAGCCTGGGAATGTGGCCAATCCTTGTAGTGCAGCCCTGAGAGAGTGCGGCACTATCGATAGCGCCAACATTTCAGAAGCGCTGTTAACCCCAGCCTCTGTCTTCTTGTTTAGGTGGGTGGATTTGACCCCACATTCGAGGACGAGAATGGGAGTTATTTTAGTCGGTTCTATCTTTGTTTCCTTTTGTTTTATCTGTTGTGGGGACACTGGGAACCCCAGCGAGCTTGTTCAGTATAGATCTGGCATGTGTCTACACTGTCACCGTCAGCTAAACCTCAAAAACCCCTACAGACCCAATATTCCAAAAATAGGATCCTCAGATCCCCCAGAGTTTATTGTTATTCAGGATTTGAAGGCATAAATTCTCCAGCTTAACGACCAAAGCATCTCTGCATAAACGTGGCTAGTTTTTCAATCCCCTGTCCATTTTGGAATAATCCCCTTATCTCATTAATGCACTGGGATCCTCATTAAATGCATCCCTCTGTGTACCTGTTTTTTTTTTCAACAGATTATTCCATCTAATTAAGTTGATTGATTGATATGTCAGAAAACCCTGAAACAGAATTGTTAATATACATGGATTCAGAGACATCATCAAAAGACCTTGAAAGGGGCCAATCATTGCATGTAAATTTTTACATGCATCCAATCCTACACCACACTGTTTGTTGCTTGATTTGAAATTCATCTTGTCAGGTTGAAGAGTTGACAGAGTCGGACTGCATACTGAATAGATTACCTAGTCCTCCCAGATACAACTTCCCACCTATTGCCCTATTTAATTGTAGCAACATTTTGCTGCTGGCTCAAAGATGAATGTAGATTCCAGGATAATTGTTGGATACGTCCCACTCCACAGTGGCCTTGACCTCAAGCACCACAGAGGAGATGCCTGACTACACTGTCCCAGATAGGGCAATTAAGCAGTGAGTTGAGATCACGAGTCAGTGTCCTGAGTGGCCTGGACAGTGTGGAGGGAGAAACTGTTCCTGTTGGTGGAAGAATCAAGAATAAGAAGGCTCGGATTTAAGGTGATTTTTAAACATTCTTTCACAGGATGTGGGCTTCCAACGTTTATTACCCATCCCTAACTGCCCTTGAGGTGAGCTGCCTTCTTGAACCACTGCAGTCCATGTGGTGTAGGTACACCCACAGTGCTGTTAGGAAGGGAGTTCCAGGATTTTGACCCAGTGACAGTGAAGGAACGGTGATATATTTCCAAATCAGGATGGTGAATGGCTTGGAGGGGAACTTCCAGGTGGTGGTGTTCCCATCTATCTGCTGCCCTTGTCCTTCTAGATGGTAGAGGTTTGGACGGAGGCTTGCTCAGTTCCTGCAGTGCACCTTGTAGATGGTACACACACTGCTGCTACTATGCGTCGGTGGTGGAGGGAGTGAATGTTTGTGGATGTGGTGCCAATCAAGCGGGGCTGCCTTGTCCTGGGTAGTGTTGAATTTCTTGAGTGTTGTGGGAGCTGCACTCATCCAGGCAAGTGGGGAGTATTACATCACACTCCTGACTTGTGCCTTGTGGACAGGCTTTGGGGAGTCAGGAGCTGAGTTACTGGATTGTAACCAGATTGGCAAAAGAAGCAATGATAACATGAGGAAAAACTTTTTTTTATGCTGTGAGCGGTTCGGATCGGAAATGCACTGCCTGGGAGTGTGGTGGAGGCAGATTCAATCGAGGCCTTCAAAAGAGAATTGGATAATTATCTGAATAGAAAAATAATTCAGGTCTACGTGGAAATGGCAGAAGAGTGGGACTAGGTGTGAAACAACAGGCCAAATGGCCTGCCCTGATTCTATGATCCTTCTGTGAATCCACAAGAGGCCTGTCTATAGCACTGGGAGTCAAAGCTGGCCCAAGTGATCATAAACCCTTCCCATAGATTGGAAGAACCGTAAGGAATACTGAATTGATTAGTTGACTTCCTTTGACATGAAACAACATGGACACTGCTGTACGATTCTGGTATTCCCCATGCTGCGGCACCTCTAAGAGACCGTCTCATTCAGGCTTGTCCAATGTGGAGCGATTGTTGACAATGCCGCTAAGATGTGTCAGTGAGTTTGAAGATTTCAGCAGGGGCGGCTCCTCCAATCACAGCCTGTTCCTCTCCTGGGTTTGCTGCTGGTAGGTCACTATTGAGAAACAGGCTGTGATTGGAGGAGCAGTGAACATCGCCAACTGCAAGTATGTGGAGATAGAGAGAGAGAGACTGGAGCACACAGTGCCTCCCAGTAACAGGCTTTCTCCTGGACCCAGCCACTTGTCCCTGGATCCTGGTGCTTTGAACCAGCTTCAACTGTTTTCCCTGGGTTCTCCCCACTTTCTCCCGGTTCTCCCCACTTTTTCCCGGTTCTCCCCACTTTTTCCCGGTTCTCCCCACTTTTACCCGGTTCTCCCCACTTTTTCCCGGTTCTCCCCACTTTTTCCCGGTTCTCCCCACTTTTACACAGTTCTCCCCACTTTTACCCAGTTCTCCCCACTTTTACACAGTTCTCCCCACTTTGACCTAGTTCTCCCCACTTTTACCCAGTTCCCCCCACTTTTACCCAGTTCTCCCCACTTTTACCCAGTTCTCCCCACTTTTACACAGTTCTCCCCACTTTGACCTAGTTCTCCCCACTTTGACCCAGTTCTCCCCACTTTTTCCCGGTTCTCCTCACTTTTTCCCAGTTCTCCCCACTTTTTCCCAGTTCTCCCCACTTTTTCCCGGTTCTCCCCACTTTTACCCGGTTCTCCCCACTTTTTCCCGGTTCTCCCCACTTTTTCCCGGTTCTCCCCACTTTTACCCGGTACTCCCCACTTTTTCCCGGTTCTCCCCACTTTTACACAGTTCTCCCCACTTTGACCTAGTTCTCCCCACTTTTACCCAGTTCTCCCCACTTTTTCCCGGTTCTCCTCACTTTTTCCCAGTTCTCCCCACTTTTTCCCAGTTCTCCCCACTTTTTCCCGGTTCTCCCCACTTTTTCCCGGTTCTCCCCACTTTTTCCAAGTTCTCCCCACTTTTTCCCAGTTCTCCCCACTTTTTCCCGGTTCTCATCACTTTTTCCCGGTTCTCCCCACTTTTACCCGGTTCTCCCCACTTTTTCCCAGTTCTCCCCACTTTTACCCAGTTCTCCCCACTTTTTCCCAGTTCTCCCCACTTTTTCCCAGTTCTCCCCACTTTTTCCCTGTTCTCCCCACTTTTTCCCGGTTCTCCTCACTTTTTCCCAGTTCTCCCCACTTTTTCCCTGTTCTCCCCATTTTTTCCAAGTTCTCCCCACTTTTTCCCGGTTCTCCTCACTTTTTCCCGGTTCTCCCCACTTTTACCCAGTTCTCCCCACTTTTTCCCGGTTCTCCCCACTTTTTCCCGGTTCTCCTCACTTTTACCCAGTTCTCCCCACTTTTTCCCGGTCCTCCCCACTTTTTCCCGGTTCTCCCCACTTTATCCGGTTCTCCTCACTTTTTCCCGGTTCTCCTCACTTTTTCCCGGTTCTTCTCACTTTTACACAGTTCTCCCCACTTTTTCCCAGTTCTCCCCACTTTTTCCTGGTTCTCCCCACTTTATCCGGGTTCTCCCCACTTTTTCCCAGTTCTCCCCACGTTTTCCCGGTTCTCCTCACTTTTTCCCAGTTCTCCCCACTTTTTCCCGGTTCTCCCCACTTTTTCCCAGTTCTCCTCACTTTTTCCCGGTTCTCCCCACTTTTTCCCGGTTCTCCTCACTTTTACCCAGTTCTCCCCACTTTTTCCCAGTTCTCCTCACTTTTTCCCGGTTCTCCTCACTTTTTCCTGGTTTTCCCGCTTTCCCCCAGCTCTCGGCCCTCCCCTCAGTGGGCACCCAAATTCGGGCAGCACTAGGCCTCAGGCTTCAATCCAGGTCTCTCTTCCACCCTCGTCACAGTTAGACACCCCGAGCAGCCGATTTAGTAGTTGAACGTGACTAAGTGTGGGTGAGAAAAGGAGACTGGGGTGGGGAGTGAGAGTGCGGTGGGTACAGGGGGAGCAGTGGGTGGGGGGGAGCTGTGGGTACAGGGGGAGCAGTGGGTACAGGGGAGCAGTGGGTACAGGGGGAGTGGTGGGTTCGGGGGATCGGTGGGTGTGGTTGGTGTCAGCGGTTGAGTAGGGAGGTTGGCTGGGTGGGTGAGTGAATGAGGTGGGTGAGTGAGTGGGTGGGTGAGTGAGTAAGTGAGGGTGGGTGAGTGAGGGTGGGTGAGTGAGTGAGGGTGAGTGAGTGGGTGGGTGAGTGAATGAGGGTGGGTGAGTGAGTAAGTGAGGGTGGATGAGTGAGTGAGGGTGGATGAGTGAGTAAGTGAGGGCGGGTGAGTGAGTGAGGGTGGGTGAGTGAGTGAGGGTGGGTGAGTGAGTGAGGGTGGGTGAGTAAGTGAGGGCGAGTGAATGAGTGAGGGTGGATGAGTGAGTGAGGGTGGATGAGTAAGTGAGGGCGGGTGAGTGAGGGTGGGTGAATGAGTGAGGGTGGGTGAGTGAATGAGGGTGGGTGAGTGAGTGAGGGTGGGTGAGTGAATGAGGGTGGGTGAGTGAGTGAGGGTGTGTGAGGGAATGGGGGTGGGTGAGTGTGTGAGGGTTGGTGAGGGAGTGAGGGTGGATGAGTGAGTGAGGGTGGGTGAGTGAGTGAGTGTGGATGAGAGTGAGGGTGGGTGAGTGAGTGAGTGAGGGTGGGTGAGGGAGTGAGAGTGGGTGAGTGAGTGGGTGGATGAGTGACTAAGTGAGGGTGAGTGAGTAAGTGAGGGCGGGTGAGGGAGTGAGGGTGCGTGAGTGAATGAGGGTGGGTGAGTGAGTGAGGGTGGGTGAGTGAGTGAGGGTGGGTGAGTGAATGAGGGTGGGTGAGTGAGTGAGGGTGGGTGAGTGAGTGAGGGTGAGTGAGTGAGTGAGGGTGGGTGAGTGAATGAGGGTGGGTGAGTGAGTGAGGGTGGGTGAGTGAATGAGGGTGAGTGAGTGAGGGTGGGTGAGTGAATGAGTGTGGGTGAGGGAGTGAGGGTGGGTGAGGGAGTGAGGGTGGGTGAGTGAATGAGGGTGGGTGAGTGAGTGAGGGCGGGTGAGTGATTGAGGGTGGGTGAGTGAGTGAGGGCGGGTGGTGAGTGAGGGTGGGGTGAGTGAGTGTGAGGGTGGGTGAGTGAGTGAGGGTGGGTGAGTGAGTGAGGGGCGGGTGAGTGAGTGGCGGGAGGGAGGTGTGTGAGGGTGGT
>NW_027597283.1:0-89226 GCF_964194155.1 Cetorhinus maximus
TGTGGGAAATTGAGTGAGGGAGAGTGTGTGTGGGAGAGTGTGTGTGAGAGTGAGTGTGGGAGAGTGTGTGGGAGAGTGTGTGTGGGAGAGTGTGTGGGAGAGTGTGTGTGGGAGAGTGTGTGTGGGAGAGTGTGTGAGGGAGAATGTGTGAGGGAGAGTGTGTGTGGGAGTGTTTGTGAGGGAGAGTGTGTGTGGGGGAGTGTGGTTTGGGAGAGTGTGTGTGGGAGAGTGTGTGTGGGAGAGTGTGTGTGGGAAAGTGTGTGTGGGCATGTGTGTGTGGGCGTGTGTGTGGGAGAGTGTGTGTGGGAGAGTGTGTGTGGGAGAGTGTGTGGGAGAGTATGTGTGGGAGAGTGTGTGTGGGAGAGTGTGTGTGGGAGAGTGTGTATGGGACAGTGTGTGTGGGAGAGTGTGTGTGGGAGAATGTGTTTGTGGGAGAGTATGTGAGAGAATGTGAGGGAGATTGTGTGAGGGAGAGTGTGTGTGTGGGAAAGTGTGTGTGTGGGAGAGTGTGTGGGAGACTGTGAGGGAGAGTGTGTGTGGGAGAGTGTGTGTGGGAGAGTGTGTGTGGAAGAGTGTGTGGGAGAATGTGAGGGAGAGTGTGTGTGGGAGAGTGTGTGTGGGAGAATGTGTGTGGGAGAGTGTGTGGGAGAATGTGAGGGAGAGTGTGTGTGGGAGAGTGTGTGTGGGAGAGTGTGTGTGGGAGAGTGTGTGTGGGGTGTGTGTGGGAGAGTGTGTGTGGGACAGTGTGTGTGGGAGAGTGTGTGAGGGAGAGTGTGTGTGGGAGAGTGTTTGTGGGGACAGTGTGTGTGGGAGAGTGTGTGAGGGAGAGTGTGTGGGAGATTGTGTGTGGGAGAGTGTGTGTGGGACAGTGTGTGTGGGAGAGTGTGTGAGGGAGAGTGTGTGGGAGATTGTGTGTGGGAGAGCGTGTGGGAGAGTGAGAGTGGAAGAGTGTGTGTGGGAGAGTGTGTGTGGGAGAGTGTGTGTGGGACAGTGTGTGTGGGAGAGTGTGTGTGGGAGAGTGTGTGTGGGAGAGTGTGCGTGAGGGAGTGTGTGTGAGAGAGTTTGTGGGAGAGTGTGTGGGAGAGTGTGTGTGGGAGAGTGTGTGTGGGAGAGTGTGTGTGGGAGAGTGTGTGTGGGAGAATGTGTTTGTGGGAGAGTATGTGAGAGAATGTGAGGGAGAGTATGTGAGGGAGAGTGTGTGTGTGGGAAGTGTGTGTGTGGGAGAGTGTGTGGGAGAATGTGAGGGAGAGTGTGTGTGGGAGAGTGTGTGTGGGAGAGTGTGTGTGGGAGAGTGTGTGTGAGAATGTGAGGGAGAGTGTTTGTGGGAGAGTGTGTGTGGGAGAGTTCTGTGGAGAGTGAGTGTGGGAGAGTGTGTGTGGGAGACTGTGTGAGGGAGAATGTGTGTGTGAGACAGTGCGTGGGAGAGTGTGTGTGGGAGAGTGTGTGTGAGATTGTGTGTGGGAGAGTGTGTGGGATAGTGTGTGTGGGAGAGTGTGTGGGAGAGTGTGTGTGGGAGAGTGTGTGAGGGAGAATGTGTGAGGGAGATTGTCTGTGGGAGTGTTTGTGAGGGAGAGTGTGTGTGGGGGAGTGTGGTTTGGGAGAGTGTGTGTGGGAGAGTGTGTGTGGGAGAGTGTGTGTGGGAAAGTGTGTGTGGGCGTGTGTGTGTGTGGGAGAGTGTTTGGGAGAATGTGAGGGAGAGTGTGTGTGGGAGAGTGTGTGTGGGAGAGTGTGTGTGGGAGAGTGTGTGGGAGAATGTGAGGGAGAGTGTGTGTGGGAGAGTGTGTGTGGGAGAGTGTGTGTGGGAGAGTGTGTGGGAGAATGTGAGGGAGAGTGTTTGTGGGAGAGTGTGTGTGGGAGAGTGTGTGTGGGAGAGTGTGTGGGAGAATGTGAGGGAGAGTGTGTGTGGTAGAGTGTGTGTGGGAGAGTGTGTGTGGGAGAGTGTGTGGAGAATGTGAGGGAGAGTGTGTGTGGGAGAGTGTGTGTGGGAGAGTGTGTGTGGGAGAGTGTGTGTTGGAGAGTGTGTGTGGGGGTGTGTGTGGGAGAGTGTGTGTGGGCGTGTGTGTTTGGGAGAGTGTGTGAGGGAGAGTGTGTGTGGGAGAGTGTGTGTGGGACAGTGTGTGTAGGAGAGTGTGTGAGGGAGAGTGTGTGGGAGATTGTGTGTGGGAGAGTGTGTGTGGGACAGTGTGTGTGGGAGAGTGTGTGAGGGAGAGTGTGTGTAGGAGAGTGTGTGTGGGACACTGTGTGTGGGAGAGTGTGTGGGAGATTGTGTGTGGGAGAGTGTGTGTGGGAGAGTGTGTGGGAGATTGTGTGTGGGAGAGTGTGTGGTAGAGTGTGAGTGGAAGAGTGTGTGTGGGAGAGTGTGTGTTGGAGAGTGTGTGTGGGACAGTGTGTGTGGGAGAGTGTGTGTGGGAGAGTGTGTGGGAGATTGTGTGTGGGAGAGTGTGTGTGAGAGAGTGTGTGTGGGAGAGTGTGTGTGGGAGAGTGTGTGTGGGAGAGTGTGTGTGGGACAGTGTGTGTGGGAGAGTGTGTGAGGGAGAGTGTGTGGGAGATTGTGTGTGGGAGAGTGTGTGTGGGAGAGTGTGTTTGAGAGAATGTGTGTGGGAGAGTGTGTGAGGTAGAGTGTGTGTGGGAGAGTGTGCGTGAGGGAGTGTTTGTGAGAGAGTGTGTGGGAGAGTGTGTGAGGGAGAGTGTGTGAGGGAGAGTGTGTGTGTGAGACAGTGCATGGGAGAGTGTGTGTTTGAGAGTGTGTGTGGGAGAGTGTGTGTGGGAGAGTGTGTGAGGGAGAGTGTGTGGGAGAGTGTGTGTGAGAGTGAGTGTGGGAGAGTGTGTGTGAGAGTGAGTGTGGGAGAGTGTGTGTGAGAGTGTGTGTGGGAGAGTGTGTGGGAGAGTGTGTGTGGGAGAGTGTGTGAGGGAGAGTGTGTGAGGGCGAGTGTGTGAGGGAGATTGTGTGTGGGAGACAGTGCGTGGGAGAGTGTGTGTGGGAGAGTGTGTGAGGGAGAGTGTGTGAGGGAGAGTGTGTGTGGGAGACAGTGCGTGGGAGAGTGTGTGTGGGAGAGTGTGTGTGGGAGAGTGTGTGAGGGAGAGTGTGTGGGAGAGTGTGTGTGGGAGAGTGTGTGTGGGAGAGTGTGTGTGGGAGAGTGTGGTTTGGGAGAGTGTGTTTGGAGACCCTGTGTGGGAGAGTCTGTGTGGGGGAGTGTGTGTGGGAGAGTGTGGTTTGGGAGAGTGTGTGTGGAGACCCTGTGTGGGAGAGTGTGAGTGGGAGAGTTTGTGAGGGAGAGTGTGTGTGGGGGAATGTGAGAGGGAGAGTGTGTGAGGGAGAGTGTGTGGGACAGTGTGTGTGGGAGAGTGTGTGTGGGAGAGTGTGTGGGAGAGTGTGTGTGCGAGAGTGTGTGTGGGAGAGTGTGTGAGGGAGAGTGTGTGGGACAGTGTGTGTGGGAGAGTGTGTGTTGGAGAGTGTGTGAGTGAGAGTTTCTGAGGGAGAGTGTGTGGAAGAGTGTGTGTGGGAGAGTGTGTGTGGGAGAGTGTGTGTGGGAGTGTGTGTGTGTGGGAGAGTGTGTGTGGGAGAGCGTGTGTGGGAGAGTGTGTGTGTGGGAGAGTGTGTGTGGGAGAGTGTGGGTGGGAGAGTGTGTGAGGGAGAGTGTGTGGGACAGTGTGTGTGGAAAAGTGTGTGTGGGAGAGTGTGTGTGGGAGAATTTGTGTGGGAGAGAGTGTGTGTGGGACAGTGTGTGTGGGAGTGTGCTTGTAGGAGTGTGTGTTTGGGAGATTGTATGTGGGACAGTGCATGGGAGAGTGTCTGGGAGATGGTAAAATATTTCCGATGCTTCACCTTGTCTTGTGAATGTGAGTACATCAGTTGTTAACCAAGAAAGAAAAGTATACTCACTAGTCATGCCACTCCTTGGCAGATTCAACCCTCATGACGTGTCCATGGGTGACTGGAGCCAGTATGTAGAGCGCCTTGGTTTTTATTTCTTGGCGAATGAAATAACAGCGGAGGAGAAGCAGAAAGCAATGATTTTTAATGCCTGTGGTAGCCCGACATACAACCTCATCAGCAGTCTGACAGCCCTAAACGTGCTCAATTCTAAATCTTTTAACGAATTGGTAGAACTCGTGACTGTGCATTTTCAACCGATGCCATTGGTAATAATGCAGACGTTTAAGTTTAACTCCAGAGTAAGGACCCTGGGAGAGTCTACTGCAACCTACATAATGAAGTTGAAACAGCTGACTAAGCACTGCGACACCGGAGACGCACTCAGTGACATGTTGCGGGACCAGTGCGTTTGTGACGTTCATGATGATGCCATTTAGCGCCGTTTCTTGCAGAAGTTAACATCGATTTGAAGTGCGCCATGGAAATATCGCTAGCAATAGAAAGTGCTGCGAGGGACTCACAGGCTTTACTGAATGTGCAGCACGGCACCTCTCTTCAGTTGGGCTGGGAATTTACGGCCGGGTGTGGCGCGAAAACCTGGCTGCTGCTCGAAAAACTAAAAGGCCTCATGGAAGCATTTCAGCAGCGATTCAGAAGTCAATCTGTTACCAATGTGGGGTAAACATGTACCGCAAACCTGCAGATTCAAGGAGGCAGAGTCAATCTGTTATAGATGTTGGGGTAACCATGTAGTGAACAGTTGTAGATTCAAGAAGGCAGAGTCAATCTGTTATAGATGTTGGGGTAACCATGTTGTGAACACTTGCAGATTCAAGGAGGCAGAGTCAATCTGTTATAGATGTTGGGGTAACCATGTAGTGAACACTTGCAGATTCAAGGAGGCAGAATGCCATTACTGCTACAAGAAAGGGCACATAATAAAGCAATGCAGGACGAAATCGAGACAGCCCATAAGACAGCAGACCAAGAGGATTGAAGTGTATAATATAACAGAACCTGAAGCTGTCGATACTGATATCTATTTCCTGTACAATGTCAAAGCAGTAAAAACTGAACCAATATCCGTCACCATTCAAGTGAATAGGAAGCTCCTCGTCATGGAGGTAGATACGGGAGCCTCAACCACAGTGCTGGGAGAGCACACATTAAATATCTAAATGAAGGTTCCCAGCCACTGAATCTGGAGCAAACCATGGCTCAATTGAAGACATACACTGGGGAGTCCATACAAGTAAAGGGCATCACCACAGTACCTGTGTCCTATAGGCAACAGACAGCCCAGCTTCCAGTGATCACAGTGACAGGTGAAGGACCTCGGGTGGAACATCCCAGATTTGCACTAAGTGCAGTAGTGGGCAGGTAAAACAACGCTTTACCCATTGGCCACACTGGTGGCTTTTCACGCTGTATCACCCCAAACCCGCCACATTATTTATGCATTCCCGGGATACACGCTGTTTCTATGGCGGGCGGGCTCTGATTTCCTGCCACACCGTCACCTCGCCACTTCATCATGCCAGGCACCACATTTAAAGATGCAGCTGCGCTCAGTGCTGTCAGCCCAGGATTGCAGCAAAGAAGACATGGTCCCAAAAGGCAAGAATACTGCAGCCCTCAAGCACCATTTGGACACCGTGGAGGCCGATGTGATGTCCTCCAGCCCCGCTCTGGCCTCAGGAGGCCCATCAGTCTCACCACTCTGGCTTGGTAGGCGATGGCAGAAGTGGTCAGTGCCAATGCTGCACAGAAGAGGTTGGCCATCCAGTGCAGATAGAGGATGAATGATCTCATCCATGCAGCCAGGGTAAGGCAACCATCTCATCACTCTAAACTCACACACTCACAAGCCCATCACACACTCACTGGCATCTCACTCACTGCCAGCTCAAGGGACATCACCACTCACTCTCTCTCACACACCCTCACATCTCCATCTGGCCTCATCTCCTCTGGAGGCTGCCTCCTCAGCCCTCACCATCCTGAGGCCACTTGCACAGATCAACATGTGCCCCCCACACACACCCTGGGATACCCCCCTTCCCCAGTACAGCCCTCGCCCTGCAGCCTCTTCCCTTGCCTGAGGCCACTTCTCCCCCTTCCCCAAGCAAGCCCTAGCCCTGCAGACATTGAAAAGCCACCCCCGCCTTACGGCTGGTCTGGTAGGTAGAGACCTGCCCATGTGCCCCCCTAAAAGTGATGTGGTGCTGCCTGTGAAGCCTGGCGCTGATGACTGCGAGTGCTGCCCGAAGCAAGGTAGGCAAACAAACCTCGAAGTCCCGAGTGAAGTGCAGCTCACCAGGTGCACGTCGCTTATGTACAGTTGTGAAACACGTTGGGTGTGCAATCGCACTGACACGCCTGGATGATCCGGTGTGTGGGGGGGATGATTCTGGCAGGCAGGGGTTATAATGAGATACAGATGTACAACAATGAGGTTCCCGATGGCAGTAAACGCTGCCCGTCATTGTCGGGCAGAGCGGACGATCGCAATTGGTTTCAAGGCATTGTGAAACCGATTTTTGGCCTTCCCGCCATATTGTCTGCTCACACCGCCAAGCGCACCCAATGCCAGCGGGCACGGACGATTCCGCCCAAGAAACTTTAACACTGTTTCTCACTCCCCCACCCTTTGTATATAGAAATGTTTCCTAATTTCACTCCTGAAAGGTCTGACTCTCATTTTTAGACTATGCTCCCTAGTCCTAGACTCCCCAAGCATATAGTTTCTCTCTATCGACTCTATTGGTTCCCCTTCATATCTTACCTGAGATGGGGTATCTTATGAGGCCAACTTGGACAGGTTGGGCCTGTATCCATTGGAGTTTAAAAGAATGAGAGGTGATCTTATTGAAACATTTAAGGTCCTGAGGGGACTTGACAGGGTGGATGCTGAAAGGATGTTTCTCGTTCTGGGAGAGACTAGAACTCGGGGACACAGTTTAAAAATGAAGTATCTCCCATTTACGACGGAGATGAGGAGAAATATTTTCTCTCAGAGGGTAGTGAGGTTTTAGAACTCTCTTCCCCAGAGAGCAGTGGAGTCTGGGTCAATGAACATTTTTAAGACAGAGGTAGATAGGTTCTTAATTAACAAGGGAGTCAAAGGATATAGGGAGTAGACAGGAAAGTGGAGTTGAGTCCACAATCAGATCAGCCATGATCTTATCAAATGGCAGGGTAGGCCTCAAGGGGCTGAATGGCCTCCTCTTAACTCATACGTGTGTACTTAACCTCCTTCAGCACACCACTGGGAGTGTCAGCCTGGATTTTGTGCTCGAGAATCTGGAGTGGGACTTGAACCTACAACCTGCTGGGCTCAAGAGGCGAGAGTGCTCCCAATGTAACATTGAAATGGGCTGGGAGAGGATGAGACGCTCTCCCCTTTGGAGCATGTTCAGTGCCTGGGCACGCCAGTTCCAGGGGCTTTAGGGGCAACGCTTGGCGGGGGTGGGAGGGGGGGGGGAATTTTTTAAAAAATGAAGCTTGCAACCATTGCCTTTCATTTATCGCTGCGAAGAATGGATCTGACATCATGCCTGCCTGTGCGTGCAGAGAGTGGGCTGGGCATGGAGAATGCAGCTTGGGAATATCCTGTTATATGTAATAGGTCAGGAGCAGCACAAACGATGCTTGGACTCAGATATAAACAGGATGGCTTTACCAGCATTAGAATGCGGCTTGATAGCCTTGTACTTAGGTCAGATCATTTATCATTGAACTGGCTGTATGAGAATAATGGTGATAAGCAAATTC
This sequence comes from Cetorhinus maximus, assembly GCF_964194155.1. Taxonomy (NCBI): domain Eukaryota; kingdom Metazoa; phylum Chordata; class Chondrichthyes; order Lamniformes; family Cetorhinidae; genus Cetorhinus; species Cetorhinus maximus. The sequence goes on from NW_027597283.1 coordinate 7,652, forward strand.
CTGATTTAAACAAATGGTTACCAGTTCCTAATTATGAGGTTGACGCAGGAATTATAAAGTTGCCTTATTCTTACACAGGCCTGAGCAAAAAAAGCTTCTTGTTATTTTTGGCAGTCCTGATTTATAGCATATCAGGTTTCACCAAGGGAGCTTTTAACTGTGTATTCTTTCTGCAAATTAGCACCCTCTGGAGGCAACTGTTCGATCAGCATGGTCAAGCCCCTTGTGATCCTTCACAACTGTATTCCCGTGAGTTGAGTACCATCCGTGCCATTGAGTGACATTCGCGCCACACAAGTGCCAGGCATTGACCATCTCCAACAAGAAAGAATCTAACCATCACCCCATTGCATTACCATCACTGAATCCCCCTCTATCAACATCCTGGGGGTTAACATTGACCAGAAACTGAACGGGACCAGCCATATAAATACTGTGGCTACAAGAGCAGGTCAGAGACTAGGAATTCTGTGGCGAGTAACTCACCTCCTGACTCCCCAAAGCCTGTCCCACCATCTACAAGGCACAAGTCAGGAGTGTGATGGAATATTCTCCGCTTGCCTGGATGAGTGCAGCTCCCACAACACTCAAGAAGCTCAACACCATCCAGGACAAAGCAGCCCGCTTGATCTGCATCCCATCCACAAACATTCACTCCCTCCACCACCGACGCACAGTAGCAGCAGTGTGTACCATCTACAAAATGCACTGCAGGAATTCACCTTTGACAGCACCTTCCAAACCCACGACCTCTACCATCTAGAAGGACAAGGGCAGCAGACACATGGGAACACCACCACCTGCAAGTTCCCCTCCAAGCCACTCACCATCCTGACTTGGAAATTATTTGCCATTCCTTCACTGTCGCTGGGTCAAAATCCTGGAACTCCCTCCCTAACAGCACTGTGGGTGTACCTACACCACATGGACTGCAGCGGTTCAAGAAGGCAGCTCACCACCACCTTCTCAAGGGGCAATTAGGGATGGGCAATAAATGCTGGCCCAGCCAGTGACACCCCACAACCCGTGAAAGAATAAATTTTTAAAAACATACAGCGGTGTTTGTTGTTTTAACAAGGAACTACTCCATTTGTCTACTTGGCTGTGAAAGGAAGAAAGAAAGAAAGAGTTGTGTTTATATAGCATCTTTCATGGCCTCAGGAGGAAATGCACATAGCAAGATCCCACAAACAGCAATGAGGTAATGACCAGATAACCATAGATAATCACAGATAATCACCAGGTAATTGGATTAGTGTTAGTTGAGGGATGAATATTGGCCAGAACACTGTGGAGAACTCCCCTGCTCTTCTTTGAAATAATGCCATGTGTACATCCATCTGAGAGGGGAGGTGAGGGTCTCATCTGAACGTCTCGTCCAAAGAGCGGCATTTCTGAAAGTGCAGCATTCCCTCAGCACTGCACTGGGTGTGTCAGCCTGGATTATGGCAGATTACAACATAATACAAGCAAGAACCAGGCTGAATATAAAAAGTTCAGAGGAAAAGTGAAAATGTTAACAAGAGATGCAAAGAGAGAGTACGAGAAAAGACTGGCAGCTAACATAAAAGAAAATGCAAAAATCTTCTATAGGGTTATAAATAGTATAAGGGTGGTAAGAGGATGGGTGGAGCCAATTAGGGGCCAAAAAGGGGATCTACACGTGGAGACAGGGGGCATGACTGATGAACTAAATGGATGCTTTGGATCCATCTTTACCAAGGAAGAAAATGTTGTCAATGTCAGAGTGAAAGAGGAGGGAGTTGAAACACTGGATGAGGTAAAATTGATAGGCAGGATGTATTAGAATGGCGGCTGTACTTAAAAAGTTCATAAATCATCAAGACGGGATCAGATAATCTGGGGAAGCTGCGGGAGTAAAGGTGAAAATTGCAGAGGCACTGGGCATAATCTTCCAATCCTCCCCAGATACAGGTAGGGTGTCAGGGGACTGCAAAATTGCAAATGTTAGAATCTTGTTCAAAAACAAAGGGTGTAAGGATAAACCCAGCAACTACAGGCCAGTCAGTTTAACCTTGGTGATGGGGATATGTGTGAATTAATTAAGAAAAGCCAGCATGGATTTGTTCAAGGCAAACTGTGCTTAACTAACTTGATGGTGTTTTTTGATGAAGCAACAGAGAGGGTTGATGAGTGTAATGGGGCTGATGTGGTGTACATGGACTTCCAAAAGACATTTTATGAAGTGTCACATATTAGACTTGCCAGCAAAGTTGAAGCCCACGGAATAAAAGGGACAGTAGCAACGTGGGTACAAAATTGGCTGAGTGACAGGAAACAGAGAGTGGTGGTTAATGGAGGAAGGTATACAGTGGGCTTCCCCAGGGGTCAGTATTAGGACCCCTGCTCTTCCTGATATAAATTAATGACCTAGACTTGTGTGTACAGGGCACGATTTCAAAATTTGCAGACGACACAAAACTTGGGAGTATTGTGAACTGTGAGGATGATAGTGATGGACTTCAAGAGGACACAGGCAGGTTGGTGGAATGAGCAGACAAATGGCAGATGAAATTTAATGTAGAGAAATGTGAAGTGATTCATTTTGGTAGGAAGAATGTGGAGAGACAGTATAAAATAAAGGGTACAATACTAAAGGAGGTGGAGGAGCAGAGGGACCTGTGTGTAAATGTGCATAAATCATTGAAGGTGGCAGGACAGGTTGAGAAAGTGGTTAATAAAGCTTACAGGATCCTGGGCTTCATAAATAGAGACAGAGTACAAAAGCAAGGGAGTTAGGATGAACCTTTATAAAACACTGATTCAGCTTCAACTGGAGAATTGCGTCCAGTTCTGGGCACCACATTTTAGGAAGGATGTGAAGGCTTTAGAGAGAGCGCAGAAAAGATTCTCGAGGATGGTTCCAGACATGAGGAGCTTCAGCTACAAGGAGAGATTGGAGAAGCTGGGACTGTTCTCCTTGGAGAAGAGAAGGCTGAGAGGAGATTTGATAGAGGTGTTCAAAATCAGGAGGGGTCTGGACAGAGTAAATAGGGAGAAACTGTTCCCATTGGTGGAAGGATTGAGAACCAGAAGACACAGATTTAAGGTGATTGGCAAAAGAAGCAAAGGAGACATGAGGAGAAATGTTTTCACGCAGCGAGTGGTTAGGATCTGGAATGCACAACCTGAGAGTGTGGCGGAGGTAGATTCAATCATGGCTTTCAAAAGGGAATTGGATAAATATCTGAAGAAGAAAAATTTGCAGGGTAAAAGATTTTACAGAGAAAGGGTGGGGAAGTGGCACTTGGTGAGTTGCTGTTGTAGAGAGCCAGGACAGGCATGATGGGCTGAATGGCCTCCTTCTGTGCTGTAACCATTCTATGATTCTAAGTCTCTGTAATGAGGACTTTGCAAGCTCCAGATTCAGAGGCAAGAGTGCTACCCACTGATCCTTGACTGTAGGATGCCAACTGAACTGACACAGCCATTTCTTACTGAGAGTCATAGAATAGAATCATAGAAACATTGCAGCACAGAAGAAGGCCATTTGGCCCATCATATCTGTGTTGTCTCTCCTTAAGAGCATTTCACATTCTGCCACTCCCCTGCCCTCTCCCCACATCTCTGCATGTTCTTCCCTTTCAGATAGTTAGAAAAATTCAGAAAATGTAGAAATATTTACGGCACAGAAAGAGGCCACTCGGCCCATCCAGTCTGCATCGGCCGAAAAAATGAGCCACCCAGCCTCATCCCACTTTCCAGCATTCGGTCCGTAGCCCTGCAGGTTACAGCACTTCAGGTGCACATCCAGGCACCTTTTAAATGGGTTGAGGGTTTCTGCCTCTACTGCCCTTTCAGGCAGTGAGTTCCAGACCCCTACAACCCTCTGGGTGGAAAATATTTCCTCAAATCCCCTCTAACCTTACTATAAATCACTTTAAATCTATGCCCCCTAGTCACTGACCTCTCTGCTAAAGTAAACAGACCCTTCCCAGCCACTCTGTCCAGGCCCTTCACAATTTTGTACATCTCAATCAAATCTCCCCTCAGCCTCCTCTGTTCCAAGGAGAGCAACCCCAGCCTCTCCAATCTCTCCTCATAGCTGCAATTTTCCCAACCTGGGTGGCAACATCCTCGTAAATCTCTTCTGTACCCACTCCTTCCTGTAGCGAGGTGACCAAAACTGCGCATAGGGAAAATTTTTCCCCCCTTCGGGCGGGGGTGGGCGCATATCTGATCAGCGCCCCCGAGCGGGGCCGCGCCGCCATTTTGTGTGGGCGGGCCAATTAAGGCCCGCCCATCGTGATGCTCGCCCAGGAGCGCTGAGCGCTCCCTGTATGGGTGGCGGGGAGGGTTCCCTGAGTCGTTTCCTGTGCTCTTTCACGCATACATGCGGAAGAGCGCATAACTTAAATAAAGGAGAAAAATTTTTTTTTAAAACATGTCCCCTCATGTGACACCGGCACATGAGCTAGGACATGTCAAAGAATTAATGTAAAAATTTTTGTTAGATTTTAAAACACTTCATGAAACCACATCTCGCCCGTGGATGAGGTTCCATGATAAGTGCGAAGGCTGCCTGGGCTCTTCGCCTGCCCGACAGCCTTAAGGTTGGACGGGCAGCCCATTTCATTGAGTTAATTAGGTTTTCAATGGCCTTAGTGGGCCTTTGACAGTTCGGCAGGCCAGCAGCTGAGTCGGCTGTGTGCCCGCCGAACTGAAAGTCTAAATGACGCGCAGTGACTTCGGGACACCCGCCCGACATCACCGTGCGTCATTTTGCGTGTCGGCGAGAAGGCCCTGCCCCTCTCGCCAACCGGAGAATTCAGCCCATAGTACTCAAGTTGCTGCCTAACTAGTGTTTTATATAGTTCCGACATAACCTCCCTGCTCTTACATTCTATGCCTCGGCTAATAACTGAAAGGATTCCATATGCCTTCTTAACCACCTTATCAACCTTCTCCTGCTACCTTCAGGGATCTGTGGACATTCACTCCAAGCTTCCTCACTTCCTCTACACCTCTCAGTATCCTCCCATTTATTGTGTAATCCTTTGCCTTGTTTGACCTCCCCGAATGCATCACCTCACACTTCTCTGGCTTGAATTCCATTTGCCACGTTTCTGCCCACCTGACCAGCCTATTGACATCTTCCTGCAGTCTACAGCTATTCTCCTCGCTACCAACCACACGGACAATTTTTTTCTTTATCCTCTTTGTCTTTCCTACCTGCCGTGAAAATTGCTCGGTTACACCATTATCCCAGCTTCAATATAGCGAAAAATAGGACCTCTTAACATTATTAACATGAAATTTAACAGACTCGAGTGGGATCTCCCTTGTTCATAGGGATTTAAAGCAAAGGCTGTTTTATAAAGGCAGGAGCATTTTACCATGTAACATATGCATGATATATATTCAACTGTCTTCTCGATGAGACGTTAAAATGAGGCCTCAACTGTCAATCTTTTACTAATCACATTGTTAAGGTTTAATGGAAACTACATTGTTAAACAGGTGATGGGTAGTTGTGCACCTATAAATGGGGATAGCTGGGACACTGGTGGGGTTGGAGTAGTGTTGATTGTGAATTAAGTCAATAAGCTCACTCCAGCAAAGAAAGCAGCTGTGTCTTTGCTCTAACTTCCCCAACTGGTGTGGATCCTGTTAACATCAGCAGCAATCAGTATCAGTAAAATAACAGATGACATAGGAGCATAAGGAATAAGAGCAGGATTAGGCCATTCAGCCCCTTAAGCCTGCTCCGCCATTCAATCAGATCATGACTGATTTTCTACCTCAAAGCCATTTTCCCACACTATCCCCATATCCCTGGATATCTTTAATATCTAGAAATCTACCGATCTCTGTCTTGAACATACTCAATGACTCAATGAATCCAAAAATTCGCCACCCACTGAGTGAATACTTGCTCACTTATCTATCAGTTGTTTGTGGGAGTTTGCTGTGTGCAAAATGGCTGGCTGGTTTCCTACATTACAACAGTGCAAAGTCCTTCATTGGCTGTAAAGCGCTTTGGGACTTCCTGAGGTCATGAAAGGCGCTATATAAATGCAAGTTCTTTCCTCTCTCTTTACTGCTAACGTGCATCTGTGTGCACTTGGTGCGCCCTTTTAAGGTCACAAGATGTTGTCACTTTGCCTTCCTGAGCTGACGGCTGATTGTTTTAGTCTCGGGTCATTCAAAGGTCAGAGGTCGGTTTTCTTTTCGATTTTTCTGTGGAGAAGTTCTGCCGGTTTGCGCTGGTTTTCTCAGCACAATCGGGGCGAAGTGACCCAAAAGGTCAGAGAGTTTCAAACGTAAGTCACATCCAGCTTGAATCCCGTTTCCGTGACTTTTGGCACTGAATTAAACATAACTGAGCAAAAAGCCAGCCATTCCCACTACACTGGGTCCGCCTCAGGTCTAAGTGATGAGGGTGGTGAGCTCCTGCACTTTTGCTGCATTCAGGGAGGTTCTACAAATTGTGTTCGTTTTCTTAGGGACACAGTCACGAGTAGGCACCTTCTAAACATTCGTACATATTATAAGCCAGTTTCTGTGATGTACTAATGAGAGTACGCCCATGAAACTAGTGAATGGTTGCACAGATAATTTTCTAAAAGTATTTGCAGGGCTATGGGGAAAGAGCAGGGGAGTGGAACTAATTGGATAGCTCTTACAAAGTGCTGGCACAGGCATGATGGGCCGAATGGCCTCCTGGGGCTGAAAGGTGCGCCGCAGAGCTCAGTGCTGCTGGCATGGTGGGAGTGTGATCAGATGATGTCTCCCAGGATAGCAAGTGGCGCATCTCTCCCTGACAGATCCCGCGTGGCAGGGCATGGATGGACACCTCAGCTGCCCAATGCTGTGGATAACTGCAGTCTCAACAGGCCCAATTAAACACAGAATGGCCAGGCCGTCACACACTCCTGACACTCAGATAGCACCAAGGGCCAGAATTTTCCCGTTGGCGTGCAGGGTAAAATGGCGCACGGTGACGTCGGGCGAGCGTCCTGATGTCACCGCGCGCCATCGTGATATTTCGACGGGCAGGCTCTCAGATGAGCGCCCGCCATTAATTAATGGTCCGATTAAGGCCCTCGCGGCAGCAATTGTCAGGATTTTTCAGGGCATGAGGGATCATTCAGGACATTGCACAGGTGCAACGGGCAGGCGGGTAGGAGACATTTGTATAAACCTCATCCATGGGTGGGATAAGAGGGGTGAGTGTGGCCGTGAGTGGTTAGATATCTGGTTAGATATTTAATTGTGGAAGTTACTGATACTTGCCTGTGTGAGCAGGAGGACTTCAAAACTCATACCAGCTGCTCGGACAGGAGTTACAGGCTTCAGGTCAGGGCTCTGAGTAAACGTCATTTCTGGGGCCTTGTTGCTCTCAGGAAGCCTTCCCTAAGCCTGGGAATGGGAGTTGTGCTCTCCACTGGAGGCACCTCCTCTGAGGAAGAAGGAACCTTCAGCTAGCACAACACAGATGGACCTTCAACACACGCCAGGGCTGCAGGCTCCATACTCGATACCTGGGGGCTAAATCTGCCTGGGTAGGAACATTAACTAAGGCCCTTGTCAATAAAGCTCAATGTCAAACAATTCACTCCAAACATCGTGGCTTCCTGTCCACCTGCAGAAGTAAGGAGTCACCCTGAGCCATGCTCATATATCAAAATTTGATGAATTAACAAAATTAAGTTGAGAAAATAATAATTACAAAGGTGTTACGCACCACACTGAGTGGTCATCAACAGATAGTGGGGCAACATAAAAGCACCAGTGAGAAACCCGTGGTGTGCCTAAGGCGCCTTAAATTTACGCTTATGGGGGCTATGTCTTGGTGCTGCCCTCTCGCTGGCACTGGCATCTGAGACAGCCTGCTCACTCTGCTGTCCTGTTGGCCTCGATGACCTTGGTGGTCATCCTCTGGCCCGTGGAGCCTGTGCTGGCCCCGCCTGGGAGGGAGCTGCCAATTGCACAGCTGGCATCTCCCCAATCGTCGCAGCCTCACCGGATCCCACGGTCACTGGGAGAGGGGTGGAGGAGCTGCTGCCCTCATCCAGAGTGCCCTGAGAGGAGCCCGCAGAGACGACAGGCAGCTGCTGTGCCAACGTGAGGTCGCTTCAGACCTCCCTGCTCACCATAGATGGATGGGCACTGAGCTGAGATGCATGGTGCCCAAACCATCTCCCACACTGGCACTGGCCAGCTGTGGCCAATGGCACTGTGAGGGCTTGCAGGTCCAAGCGCAACCCCAGGAGGCCCTGGTTGTTCTCCTGGAGCAGCCTCTCCACGAGAGTCACCACTCTCTCCAAGGAGGAAGCATGGCGCTCGGACATGAGGCTCATTGCATCGGTGATGCTCCACGTAGACTCCTCCAGCACGGAGACCATGGCGCACATTCCCTCATGTATCTCCGCCAGATCCTCCCGCACACCCTACTGCACTTCCAATGCCTGCTGCCTCACGGACAACTCCAGAGGCACATCATCAGCCACCGACCAAGCATGTGCCTGGTTCCCAGCAGCCCTCTGACTGCCGGCGCCCTGGGCACTCTCTGTCTCCGCCCGTACCTCAAGCGAGTGTGAAGTGCCCTCACTGCTGTGCCCTAGGACACTAGCTGATGTTCTAATTCCCACCGAGGTGCTAGTATCTGTGCTGGTGCCTGCCTGGCAGAGCTGGTGTGACGCTGGTGAGTGCATTTGCTCTGGGGCTTCTGGGTGAGAGGTGGGCCCTCTGTCTCCTCCTCCCGGCCCTGCTCCGGTGATGCTGAAAGGAGGGAAAAGGACATTTGATTAGTTAAAGCGGAGACAATGTCAATGTGCATCCCTGTCCCCCAGATCATTATGCGCTCATCCTTCCTTAACCAATGGTCAACCCATGTTGCTAACTTCAATCACTGAGCATTTGGCAGTGGTATGGCTGCTGGGACACACATGGTGACCTGACTGTTTGGCAATCATACCTCCCCATGGCACCCCAATCTCACCGCCACCGGTGGACCTGGGCGCATGGCGCCTCTCCAGATCCATGGCCTCCTGCTCGTATCTAGTCATGATGGCCAACTGGGCCTGGCCTTTGCCAGTCCGCATCCGCTCGGCGGCATTGTGTGCAGTCTTCTCCTGAAAAGGAGAGAAGAGCATTGATTAATCCACCCTGTACCTGGATTCCCATCGCATCCCTGCCATCCTAACCAGAGTGGGACATTGCAGGGCTCCAGTGCTTGGTCACCCCACAGCTGCTGCACACTCACCCAAACAAGCCAGGGCTGACCCCCTCCTTGCCCACATGCTGCCTGCATCACATTTGGCACCACACGGTCTAACCCTGCAAAGCAAAGAGGCACAAGCACATGGATCGCCAAGGGCAGCAGATGGATGGGTGCCCCGCCACCTGGAAACTCCCCTCCCAGCATGTCAGCACCCTGACATTGACATGTCCTGGAGTTCCAGCACTGTGCCTAGGTGCAGATCCTTGAGGTAGCCCCTAAAACAGTAATGTGGGTGTCAGTGTCACACACGCTGCGGGTGCAGAACCCATCTCAGCACAACCCTCTCGGGGTGAACTAGGCATGGGCAATAAATGCTGGCTCACCCAGAGAGGGGAACACACCGTGAAATATTCAATGCTGTAACTGCACTCAGAGTTTAGAGGGGTGATGGGAGGGTGCCTTGGGGGGAAAGGCTACCCGCTGTATTAAGTGACCTCTGCCAACATGGTACTCACCCTTCCCGAGCGCAGGAGGTCGTTGAATCACTTGCGGCACTGGATCTATGTGCGTCGCGCCACGTCATGGGAGCTGACTAACTCAGCCACCTCCTCCCAGGCACGTTTGGTCAGGTAGGGAGGCCTCCGCCTCCCATCCCTCGGATCAAGGACCTCCCACCGTGCTGCCACCTCCTCCAGGAGGGCAGATAGGCACTCATCGGAAAACCGAGGGGCACCGTGCCCCGCTGGCCTACCCTCCTGCCTGGCCTGTTCTCCAGCAGCGCTCTGGGGACCCCTTCTGTTGGCCATGATGAACAGCCTTTGCAAGACTGCCTGTGCTCTATTTGAACAGGACACCGGGTTGCCATTGGACCCGGCGGACATTGCACTCCCACCGCCGCCCGCCCGCTCCCGCTGTCCTCGGGAGTCGCGCTTCACGCTTAATTGGCCTTAATTGGCCCGCCCACTTAAAATGGCGGTGTGGAGCCAATCATGGGCAGCGATCAGCTCCGCGCCCACCCACGCCCACTCCCAAACAGCCCGGCCGATGGGGAGAAAATTCTCCCCAAGGAGGAGTAGCAGATTATGGTTAAGAGTTCATGCTACACTCTTGTACCAAGCCGAAGCACAGCAGCAAGGAGCACAAGGTAAGTGAGAATGTATATTGCACGTCTGCGAGTTACTCCACCATAGGAAGCAGTGGAGACAACCCTCATACAGCCCTCTCCCAATGTTCTCACTTAAACACACACTCACACACTCACACACATTCACACACACACACGCATTGACACACACGTGCACTCACGTTTACACACACTCACACACACTCATGCTCACACTATACACACACCATATACTCACACACGCATACTGATACTCACAAACTCTTACGCACACACACTCTCACACACACACGCACAGACAAACACACACTCAGACAAGCACATACTCACTCGCACACAAACACCACAGGACCATAGAAAGGTTACAGTGCAGAAAGAGGCCATTCAGCCCATCGTGTCTGTGTTGGCCAAAAAGAGAAAAAAGAAATTGGCTGCTCATTTTAATCTCACTTTCCAGCACCTGGTCCATAGCCCTGCAGGTTACAGCACTTCAGATGCAGATCCAGGTGCCTTTTAAATGAGTCGAGCATTTCAGCTTCAACCACCAACTTAGGCAGCAAATTCCAGATGCCCACCACCCTCTGGGTGAAAATATTTTTCCTCATGTCCCCCCTAATCCTTCTACCAATCACCTTAAATCTATGCCCCCTGGTAATTGACCCTCAGCTAAGGGAATCAAGTCTTTCCTGTCTACCCAATCTAGGCCCCTCATAATTTTGTACACCTCAATTAGGTCACCCCTTAGCCTCCTCTGTTCTAAGGAAATCAATCCCAGCCTATCCAATCTCTCCTCATAGTTGCAATTTTCAAGCCCTGGCAACATTCTTGTAAATCTCCTCTGCACTCACTCCAGAGCAATCATGTCCTTCCTGTAATGTGGTGACCAGAACTGTACACAACATTCCAGCTGTGGCCTAACCAGCATTTTATACAGTTCCATCATTACATCCCTGCTTTTGTATTCAATACCTCCCCCAATAAAGGAAAGCATTCCATATGCTTTCTTGACCATCTTGTCCACCTGTCCTGCCACCTTCAGGGGCCTGTGGACATACACTCCAAGGTCTCTCACTTCCTCAACCCCTCTCAATAACTTCCCGTTTATTGAGGATTCCCTTGCTTCGTTTTCCCTCCCCAAATGCATTACCTCACACTTTTCCGGATTGAATTCCATTTGCCACTTCTCCGCCCACTCAACCAAACCATTGATATCATTCTGGAGTTGACAGCTATCCTCTTCACTATCAACTACACGGCCAAATTCATCTGCAAATTTCCCAATCATGCCTCCCACATTTAAGTCTAAATCATTAATATAGATAACAAACACACTGAGCCCTGTGGAACACCACTGGAAACTGTTTTCCATTCGCAAAAACATCCATTGACCATTACCCTTTGTTTCCTGTCACTGAGCCAATTTTGGATCCAACCTGCTTCCCCTGTATCCCATGAGATCTCACTTTCCTGACCAGTCTGCCATGTGGGACCTTGTCAAATGCCTAACTGAAATCCATGTAGACTACATCCACTACACTACCCTCATCAATCCTCCTTGTTAGGTCCTCAAAAAATTCTATTAAGTTAGTAAGACACGATCTTCCCCTAACAAAACCATGCTGACTATCCCTGATCAATCTGTGCCTTTCTAAGTCACAGTTTATCCTGTCTCTAATTGTTTCCAATAATTTGCTCACCACCGAAGTTGGGCTGATCGGCGTATAGTTTTCTGGCCAATCCCTAGCACTCTTTTTAAACAATGATACAACATTCGCAGACCTCCAATCCCCTGGGACCTCACCTGTATCTAGTGAGGATTGGAAAATGATCCTCAGATCATCTGCTATTTCCTCCCTGGTTTCCTGTAACAGCCTGGGATACAATCCATCTGACCCTGGTTATTTATCCACTTTCAGTGTGCCAGTCTCTCCTGTACATCCTCTCTCACTGTGCTTATTGTATCTAATATTTCACACTCCTCCTCTTTAACTAGAATGTTTGCATCATCCCTCTCCTTAGTGAAGACAGAGACAAAGTACTCATTGAGAACCCCACCCACCTGTTCAGCATCAGCCCACAAGTTACCATGTACATCTCTGATAGGCCCGACCTTTTCCTTAGTTATTCTCTCGCTCTTAATGATGTACTGGTAAAACATCTTAGGATTTTCTTTGATTTTACCTGCCAATATTTTCTGACTGTCATAAGCTTTCTTTTTCTGCTTTATCTTGGCCTGTATGCTTCTGGATAACCAGGGGGCTCTAGATTTGGCGTACCACCCTTTTTCTTTGTGGGGACATGTCTACACTGTGCCTGTAGAATCTCGCCTTTGAATACCTCCCACTGATTTGATACAGTTTTTCCTTTTAATAGTTGTGTCCAGCCTACTTTCCCCAGCTCACCTCTCAGCTTTGTAAAATGTCTTCCCCCAAGTTAGAACTTTTACTCCTGTTCTATCTTTATCCTTTTCCATAATGATGCTAAATCTAACTATATCATGGTCACTATCTCCAAAATGCTCCCCCATTGCTACTTCATCCATTTGCCCAGCTTCATTTCCTAAGACTAAATCTAGAATTGCACCCCCTCTCGTTGGGCTTTTGTGCTGGATGAAAAAGTTCTCTTGAATGCAGTTCAAGAATTTTGCACCCTCTGTGCCTATTACACTGTTCATAACCCAACTGATATTAGGATACTTGAAATCCCCAACAATTACTGTCCTATTGTTTTTGCGCTCAGGAATCTGTTTACATGTTTGCTCTTCTAACTTCCTTTCACTATTTGGGGTCTATACTACACTCCTAGCAGTGTGGCCACCCCTTTTTTAGTATTAGTAGGAGTTTCATTCAGCAGATTAGGAACTGATTCCAATCCTGCGACCAAAATCTCGTAGCTAATGGATGTGGATGTGGATCAGTCTGGAGGCAGGGTGATGTCTGCCAGGGATCACTGCTGTTTGTGATCTGTATTAATAATTGTGGACTTGCAGGAGTGATTGGTAAGTTTGCATGTGATACTAAAGTACATGCAAGGGTTAAGACTGTAGAGGAGCGTAAACTTCTGCAAAAAGAAAGTACGAGAGCAATGCGGGCCAAACAATTCTAAATGGCATGTAAGTTGGACAAATACAGAATTTATCATTTCCAGGAAAGTTAAATGGAAGAGGTTGAGAGGGAAGCATCTCCTGGTGCAATTGTGCACAGATCACAGAAGGTTCATGACCAACGTGGAGAGCCTGTCACTAAAACTAACAGAGTATTGGGTTTTACTAACAGAACCATTCAGTACAAATCAAAGGACATGTTACAATACAGGTCACTGGTTAGACCATATTTGGAGTACTGCACCAAGTTTTGGTGGTTTCACATGGTGAGTGATATAGTGGCTTAAAGAACATTCGTTACTCAGATAGGTTTAAAGAGCTGGGTCTCTGTATGAAGCAGACTTAGAGATGAGCTAATAGAGATCTATACATTAACGAAAGTCTTGGATTGTGTGCCTATTAACAGATTGTTGCAGTTTTACAGAGTGGGGAGGTCCAGGGCCGTGTGTTTAAACAGTGTAAGGGTAGGAATAGACTGGGTGTAAGATGGCTCTTCATTCCCCAGACAGTAGCGAACGTCTGGAATACATTGCCAGCTGCTGAATCTCTACATTACCTTCAAGACGGAACTGGGTTCTTCAAGGGGGCTCTTGACTGGGGCAGAGGTTGCATCTTATCGAAGGTCAGTGTTTTTACGGATAACACTTGGTCTGTGTGATCTCCTGGACTGGATTCAATAGCCTAAGGAGGTCAGGGAGGAACTTTCGGACTTTTTTTTTCCTCTCGATTTACTCCTGATTTCTTGGCCTCTCACAGGAGGGGACATGGCTCCAGGGTGCAGTGGGAGGGAATATCTATCCATGTTGCTACAGCCATTGTGAGTGTGGCGTAGGCTTAATGGAGCAGTCCTCTGTGCCGCCTTTAATATCAGCTTGGTACCAATCTCTGAGCTGGAGCTTGCAAACGTTAACTGGGGCGATGGTGCATTTTCAGAAAGGCTGGCATTCTCTTCCTCCACTGGCACAGAGGTGGTGGCACTGCCACATTCTCAGCACCTGAAATGAAAGAGAGGGACATTTGTTGTGAGGTGTGGAGGGAGAGCAGAGAGAGAGAGACGTGTGGGCGGTGATATCAGCTGCAGTTTGTCAAGTGTGGGGTGAGATCAAAGTCAGAGGGACAAAGAGGATGAGGTGTGAAGAAACCCAGGTACCATGTCTCCTCCAGTGTTACCAGTCATCATGGCCACCCTTCCACCCCTACCTGTGATAGCCAGCACACTCTCCTCGAAGGGGGAGGGGAAGGAGGGGGCATGTGTGCTTGGCATCTTTCAATGATAGTCTCCTGTCTCCGATTCAATGCAACTTCCTCCTGCATGAACGAGGGAAGGGTGTTTGTGGAAATCTTGTGAGATCTCTGCACTCCTCTAATTCTAGCCTCTTGAGCGTCCCCGATTTTAATCGCTCCCCCATTGGCGGCCGTGCCTCCAGCTGCCTGGGCCCCAAGCTCTGGAACCCCCTCCCTACACCTCTCCACCTCTCTACCTCGCTTTCCTCCTTAAAGACACTCCTTATAGCCAACCTCTTTGACCCAGTTTTTGGTCACCTGACCTAATATCTCCTTAAAGTTAGGAGAGGGGTGAAATATATTCACCCCTCTCCTAACTTTACTCAGTTCTGCTGAAGGGTCATGAGGGCTCGAAACGTCAACTCTTTTCTTCTCCGCCGATGCTGCCAGACCTGCTGAGTTTTTCCAGGTAATTCTGTTTTTGTTTTGGATTTCCAGCATCCGCAGTAGTTTTTTGTTAATATCTACTTACGTGGCTCGATGTCAAGCTTATGTTGTAATGCTCCAGTGAAGCACCTTGGGACATTTCATTATGTTAAAGGCAAATATAAGCTGTTGTTGTTTTTTCGAGAGCACTCCTGTCGTGGTTGCATAGCGGTTGCGTAGTGCGTAAGATGTGAGCTGTGGGAAAAGCAAGGGTTGGGATAGAGTATGTGACTGTGAGGAAAAGGGCATGAAGTACGGTGCAGTGATAATAGGAGTGTGAAGGGAGCAGGGGGAGAGGAGAATTGTGAATAGTGAGGCTGGTAGTGGTGAGGTGTGCGCAGAAGCGTAGCAGAGCAGGATACCAACCTTGACAGCTCTGGTGAGGTCATTAAACTTTTTCTTGCATTGCAACTAAGCTCCTGATGTTGAACTCCTCAGTGACCGCTTGCCATCAGTGATAGAGTTATTGACCGGTGGGCTTTCTGCCCCTTGGAATGAGAGAGGATCTTCTTCTTCCTGTGCAGAACCTGGACCAGGGCTTCCCAGGCAGCACTATCTGGCCCTTCAGAGAGGCCTGAATCCAATGAATTTCCCGGATAGCACTGGCTGCACATGATCATTAACAGACAGCATGAAGATTACTCCCTTCCCCTGAAGTATTCATGGATCACTGGTGGAATAATGACAAATTGATCTGCTTTTGTATCTGTCAGTTTAGCTACTATAGAACAATGGTCAGAAAATACAGAAGGAAGAACTTTTGTACCCTACCCTTTATGATTCCAGGACATTTCAAAGCATTTCATAGCCAATGAAGTCCTTTTTTGAAGTGTAGTCACTATTGCAATATAGGGAATGCAGCAACCAATTTGTGCACAGCAAGCTCTCCAAAATAGCAATGTGATATATAACCTGGTTGTATGGATGAATATTGATCAGAACACTGGGAAGAACTCCCCTGCTCTTCTTTAAATAGTTCCATGAGGTCTTTACGTCCCCCTGCAAGAGCAGACCTTGGTTTAGCATCTCAACCAAAAGATGGCACTTCTGACCGTGTAGCATTCCCTCAGTATTGCGCTTAAATATGGGCCTGGATTATATGCTCAAGTCCTTGGACTGGGGCTCGAACCTGCAACCTTTTATCTCCGAGATGAGGGTTCCACCCACCGAGCAATGGTGGGCACTCTTCCTTAGAAGGAGGTGGTGGTGTTGTGCTATTGTCACTGGGTTAGTAACTCTGGGGACCTGGGTTCAAATCCCACCACACCAGATGGTGGAATTTGAATTCAATAAAAATCGGCAATTAAAATTCTAATGGTAACCATGAAACCACTGTTGTAAAAACCCATCTGGTTCACCTTAGGGAAGGAAATCTGCCATCCTTACCTGGTCTGGCCTACATGTGACTCCAGACCCACAGCAATGTGGTTGACTCTAAAACAGCCTAGCCAGTCAGTTCAAGGGGTAATTAGGGCTAAGCAATAAATGTTGGCCTAGCCAGCAACACCCCCATCCCATGAATAAAAAAAACTGCCTTCATGGGAAAGGTGTTTTTTCAAGGGGAAGGGGACATGGAGGAGAAGCGCTATGCATTATTATTTACCTCACGGATGTTACGTAGAAGCAGTGTGGGCATCCTTTTGCCAATTTGTGTGTTTGAAAACAGAAGAGAAAAATAATGATTTTGTTCCTCAAAGAGAAAATATTGTCCCTTTAGTTGCTTACCAGACTCAGCAAGCGCCGTTAATAACCTCCATCAAAATGGCCCCTATTAAAGTCGGTCTGTTGGTTTGAAGTAACACCTTTCATCATTGGGTCTGATCAGATACAGGAATGTTGAGAAGAAATCAGGAAGGGATTGTCCCTTCTCACAAGGTCTGGCTGGGTGCTTTCTTTGTGCTCGCCAACTATCCCAGTAACCGCCAGAAGTTTGTCCGACAAACTTGTTCATAATCTTACTTCAGCGGAGCAGGGTAGAAATTTCCCATCCTCTGAACACACCCTCCATGTGCCCAGCCTTTATAAAGTGATCTCTGAACTCCAAACCCCTACTTTAACTAGCTGGCACAGTTCCATGGGTGGCACAAGGCATCCAGTGCCACAGCTCACATCATTCCTTACGGGTCATCATGTCAGTGAGTGCCCGTGGGCACTTGGGCTGCGGCAGGCAGTAAACTGAGCCCAATCAAGTCTTTCCTCATTGTGTACAATTGGGCCCAGTGGATTGTATCCAATAGCGGGATACCCGGGCCATTTTTCTACTGCCGTCTCTCCCCCTCCCCGACCAACCCAGTGTAAGCGTTACTGTTCCAGGTGAGATCATGTGCAGCACCGCCCAGCAATGGAAGCTGTCTCCCTCTCCTGTGTGACTTAGTGGAGCACCAGGCAGTGATTTTAGAGATAGTCTTAGTAGCAAGGTCGAGGTCTTGTGGTGCAGTGGTAATGTCCCTACCTCTGGGCCTGAAGCTCCAGGCTCAAGTCCCACTTTAGGATCTGATGGCCGTGGAAGGTGTGTTTATAACGTGGCCAAAGAGGTTGATTATCAGGCTGTAAATCCTTCCAATATGCCTGATGGCAGGCAGTAAGAGTGGGAGAGTTTCCTGGTCAGCCAGACTGCAGAAGGCAACAGCAAACCACTGCAGTACTTTGTCAAATAATCATGGGCTGATCCAATGGAAGTCCATGGTCGCCAATGCCCTCTTAGGGCTTGCTACAAGGATGAATCAGGAGCCTATAGTGCTCCTTTAAACCTTTTTTTGATATATATATATATGCATGCATGGAAATGACTTGGATATTGGAATGCAGAGTAAAATTTCGAACTTTGCTGCTGATACCAAAGTTGGAGGTGAGAGAAATTGCTAAGCGACAGCCAGCCAATCATGCACCCAAATAACTAATCCACATCCAGAAGGGGATTGTGGGTCAGCTCTTTCGCAAACTGGATTCTGTATACAAACCGGTGAGAAGACCGACACAGCAGCGCTCAAGAACGACAGAAGGTACTTATAAACGGGAAGATTCCCCGATGAAGCATGCAGGAAGATCTCAGTTAACAATCGCTCCTCCACAACCTGCAGTCACCTCAGATTGACCGCCTGAGGGGCAACTGTAGGATTGAATTGAAACTGTTTTGTTCACAATTCTCAATAAAGGCGTTGGATTTAGTGTGAGAACGTGTCAGTCTCCGGATTTAAGAGGTAAAATCACCGACGATGTCATCGGCTTCCATGTTGAATTGACGTCATGTCTTTAGATGATGTGGCCATGGTGTAGCAGAGAGATTTGTAGAAGGAGCCAAGGATAGTTCCTTGGGGGACTCCGGAGGTAACGGTGTGGAGGTGCTAAGAAAAGCCGTAGTAGGCAACTTTCTGGCCATGGCTGGATAAATAGATCTGGATAGATGCCCAGCTGGACAATGGAGGTGAGGTGTTGGAGCAGGATGGTTAACCGTGTCAAAGGCCTCAGACAGGTTGAGACAGATGAAAGGGAATAGTGCACCATAATCACAATCACACCCAATGCCACTTTGAATGTGATGGAGGCCAGTTCAGCAATGCAGAAACCTGATTGGAGTGGTTCAGACATGGATCTGCAGGCAAGATGGGCACGAATTTGGGAGATGACAACATGGAATCACATGGCACAGAAGGAGGTCATTTGGTCCATCGTTTCTTTGCTGACTCTCGCCCCATTCTCCTGCAATTACTTGCCCTCGAAGGATTCATCAAATTCCCTTTTGAAAGTTCCTATTGAATCTGTTTCCACCACCCTTTCAGGCAGCACATTCCAGATCATCGCAACTTACTGTATAAAAAGACAATTGTCTTCATCGCTCCTCTCTGGTTCATTTGCCAACTACCTTAAATCTGTGTCCTCCAGTTAGCAGCCCTCCTGCTGATGAAAACAGTTTCTAATTGTTTTCTTTATCAAACCTCTCATAATTTTGAACAACTCCATTAAATTTCCTCTTAACCTCTGCTTGAAGGAGAACAATCCCACCTGCTCTAGCATTAGAGAGGGTGCAGAAAAGATTTACGAGAGTTTCAGTTATGTGGGTAGATTGGAGAAGCTGGGGCTGTAGTCCTTGGACACAAGAGAGTTGAGAGAAGATTTGATTGAGGTGTTCAAAATCGTGAAGGGTTTGGACAGAGTAGAGAGGGAGAAATCGTTCCCCTTGGCAGAAAGATCGAGAGCTAAGGGGCACCAATTTTTGGTGGTTGGCAAAAGAAGCAACGGCAACATGAGGAAAATCCTTTTCACGCAGTGAGCGGTTAGGATCTGAGAGTGTGGTGGAGGCAGATTCAGTCGAGGCTTTCAAGAGGGAATCGGATCATTGTCTGAAAAGAAAAATATTGCGGGGCTATGGGGAGAAGCCGGGGAGAGTGGGACGAGGCGAGTTGCTCTTGTAGAGAGCTAGCACAGTCACGACGGGCCGAATGGCTTCCTGCTGTGCTGTAACCATTCTATGATTCTATATGATCCTCTCCACATTAACTGAAGTCCCTCATCCTTGGTACCATTCTAGTCCATCTGCTCTGCACTCTCTCCAAGGCCTTGATGTCCTTTCTCATGTCCTTAAAAATGTTATTGTCTACTTTGCAACAGAATTCTGTTGGCTGTGGCAGTAATAGTGAGTGGCACTATGCGGTTGGCAGTTGCAATGACCTGATGTGAAGTGTCTCTTTCTGATCTCCTTGATATTATTTTAGAAAGGGCATTATTCTGCTGCTATTTTTCCCGGAACTTTAGCTTGGCTTCGAAAGCCTTTTTCACTTGCATTTGTCCGGAAGCTTATTTTGCTAAAAACAGGAAATAGAATGCTAAGCACCAAAGTACTATCTGTCTGCAAGGACAACAGAACCACAGAATTTTAACGGCGCAGAGGAAGGCCATTGGGCCCATCGAGTCTGCACCAGCTCCCCAAATGAGCATTATGACCTAGTGCCATTGCCCTGCCTTTTCCCCGTACCCCTGCACATTGTTTCTATTCAAATAATCATCTAATGCCCTCCTGAATGCCTCATGCCTTGCAGGAGAAGGCACTACGACACTTGGACAAAAATTGCAGAGTGACAGGGGGGAGTTTAAAAATGGGGCTCCCTCCCATCACTCTAAGTTAAGCAAGGATACAAAAATATATTGCAACTTAATTAAGACCATGTCATGTTGGACTGGCCATCGATGTGGTTCAGTGCTGGGTTTGCAACAGTTGTATCATCGGCAGGTTGGGTTACTTCTGCAGTGAGCCTGCAGGTATTTTACTCATTGCACCTGCCTCGCCTGTTTGAGACACATTTTGCCATTACTTATTATGTCGGGTGGAGAAGGAACTCGTGTTTATTTAGTGCTGTTCATGAGCGAAAGCGCTTTGCAGCCAATGAAGGATTGTCACTGTTGTAATGTCGGAAACGCCAATTTGTGCACAGCAAGCTCCCGTAAACAGCAATGTGAAGTTAATCAGTTTTATTGATGATGGTCTGAGGGAAAGAAACTATTTCTACTGCTTGGGGAGTCTAGAACTAGGGTATTGGTAAAAATTCGAGCCAGGCCTTTCAGGAGTGAAATTAGGGAACACTTCCACACACAAAAAGTGGGAGATGTTTGGAACTGTCTTCTGCAAATGGCAATCATTGCTATTGTTCATTTAAAATCTGACGTTGGTAAATTCTCATTAACCAGAAGTATTAAGGGACATGGGGCAAAGACAGGCATCTAGGGTTAGGTCACAGGTCAACCATGATCTCATTGATTGGCAGAATAGGCTCGAGGGGCTAAGCGGCCTTCTCCTGTTCCTATGTTCACAATGGCATTCGCTGTGGAACTGTTTTGCTGACTGCACTGTACGCTGGAATATTGCACATGGTTCTTATTTTCCAATAGAATGAACTCATGATTGAGATTTGTTAAGTGACCATGGGGAGGAAGGATTTATAGCTGTGGGCCCATTTCCACAAGACTGATACCTAGGCTAAGCAATGGCCCTTGGCATTGTAACAGTCAACAGTGAGAGACACACTTCCCGTTTGGTAAATTGAAACGTATTTCAGAGATGAAAAGGAGAGGTCGAGCCCTCCAAGACCATGGGGAATCTCATCTGTATGGCAGAACTGATCAGAGGTGAATAGCCATGACCATAATTTGGCTTCCTGACTTTTGAGTTAAATTAATAAAATATAATTTTAATATTGGTGCAGAAAGAGACATGTCTACACTTTTCACATGTCCCAGCCACTGTTCGCAATGGGCAGTGTACCCAACCAGCCCGTGCTTGCAAAACTCAAAACACAGTGTCCAACATTAGATGTGATTCCGCGATTGGACTGCATTTGCGAAATAATCCTCAATGCGCTAAGAATTACACCGACAACCAATTTAAGATTGTCAGTCGGGCTCACAATGTGACGCATTTGTGTATACTAGAAGCTACATATATTAGTACACGGGGCCCTGTTCTTTGCAGACAGAAAGAACATGTGCACACATTGCGCCTGTTTCAGATAAACAAAATAAGTGACAGCCATTCACTGGTGCATTCCCCAGGGCAATGCCTTGACCAATCAGGGTCAAGCTGCCCGGTTTAAATTTCAAACAACGCTTGGCAGTTAACTGTCAGTCACCATCACTGGTGCATTCTCCATGGCAATGCCACTTGCCAACCAATTAGCATCTCTTCACATATAGTATAAATTGTTGTTTTCCCTTTATATTGGTATTCTTGCAAAGTGTCCTGATGAGTGCAAGATGAGAAGCTTCGACATGTCTCTTTTTTCAGCAATGCTCAAGTCCTGGACTACCAAACGGCTACTTAAAATATAAGTTTTGAATTTCCCTCATCGCCCCTCCACCCCACTAAGTTTCTCTGGCTACAGTATATGCCAGGTGAGACAAATCTGTTACCATGCCGATGCCACCTGCTAATTTAATGACAGAATCACCATTGGCGAAAGATTCTGCGTCACATTTCGGTGTTAGTCACGCAATTAACTCAATAAGTTGGTCAGGTGGGAAACCAAAAAGTTGAATACCTGAAATCAAAACAGGAAACGCAAGAAACAGCCAGTCTCGGTGCAGAGAGGTAGGTTGTGTCAATGACGAAAGGTCATTCCTTTGAATCTTGACCTTGCCTTCCTCTCACCGCAGGCTTTATGGAACCTGGTAGGCCATGTTGTGCACTAGGACCTCTGAATTCTCTTGCAGGGAGTGGGCCAGTTCATTGAATAGGATGATGGAAGAGCCAAACGGGAAGGCTAGCTTCTATCTCCTTGCTGACCATTAAAATGCCGAGGGCCATTGCTCAAGAAAAGTATCAGTGTTGTTCCCAGTGAAAATGGGCCCACAGTAAATGGGGTCACATAGCAAATCTCCCTCTTCTCCATGGATCCCCACCCAAAACCTTACTTTGCACTTCTGGCTTCTTTTGATTAATTTAACTTGTAGCGTTGCAACTTTAAGGCTCAAAATTACAGTTTGTTTCCTTACATCTGGAATTTATTACCCTGCATCAACACCACTTGTAGTGCCTTCAATATAGAAAACTTCGCACTCAATTGTCATCCAATTTAACATCAATACACCACTGTCCAAAATTATTTTAACTAGGCCCAGGCAAGTCTTACTGCAATGATGTTCACATTATTTGCTCCCATTGTCTCTGCCTTGATTTTGAAATTCTCATCCTTGTTTTCAAATCCCTCCATGGCCTCGCCCCTCCCTATCTCTGTAATCTCCTCCAGCCCCACAGCCTCCTCTAATTCTGGCCTCTTGAACATGCCCAATTTTCATCGTTTCATCATTGGTGCCCATGTCTTCAGCGAGGCAGCTCTAAACTCTGGCGTTCCCTCCCTAGACCTCTCCACATCTTTCACTTGTATTAAGACACTCCTCAAAATCTACCTCCTTGATCAAGCATTTGGTCATTTAGCCTAACATCCCCCTATGTAGCTCGGTGTTCAAAGCACCACAGGGCGTTAAAGGCGCGAGTTGTTTTTTTTATTCATGCACAGGGCATGTGGACGTCACTGGCTGGGCCAGCATTTACTGCCCATCCCTAATTGAGAACTGAATCACTTTCTCAGCCATTCCAGAGGGCATTTAAGAGTCAACCACATTGCTGTGGGCCTGGAGTCACATGTAGGCCAGACCTGGTAAGGGTGGCAGATTTCCTTCCCTAAGGGCATGAGTGAACCAGATGGGTTTTTACAACAATTGACAATGGTTTCACGGTCATCATCAGACTTATAATTCCAGATTTTGTTTAAAATTGGATTCAAATTTCACCATCTGTCATGGGTCTCTGTATTACGAGTCACAATACCACTATACCACCACCTCCCCGTTGCTCATGTTTGTGTTGTTGATGTCTCAGGTCACCCGTAGCCAAGCAACCTCTCCTGAAATTTACTTTGACCAATTGTAGTTTATTTATGGGCAGGTTTCAGAAGAAATACCTGTGGCATGTCGTGAAGCCACCCACAGTGCAGCCTGCTTTCCCTCTACCACCTCAGCTTTCATTAATTGATGGCGTTAAACTATGAATCCATTGGAAACTGAGATGAGACTGCCAAAGTTGCTCTTAGCAGCTGTCAGGTGTGTGCTAGAATGAAAAGTATCCACGGGGGCAGTGGGAGAGGATTTTCCCCTCGTCGGGCAGGTGTGGTGGGCAATCCCGGGAGCAGCCGCGCAATGGTTTGCCGCCCGCGATTGGGCCCTGACCACGATTTCACGCTGGCTGGCCAATTAACGGGCAGCCAGGGGTGAATTGCGCGCTGAAACGCCCAGCGCTGCCTGGGTGGGGACGGGAGGAGGGCGAGCGCGGAAGTCAGCGCTCACTGAAAGCTCCCTGAAGGCACAGAGCCGCCTCAGGGAGCTGAAGATTTCTCACGTGAAAAATAAAGTTTTCAAAAATAAAAAGGAAAACGTATCCCCCTCTTGTGGCTCTGTCACATGAACAGGGACATGTAAGAAATGAGATTTAAAACTTACTATTTTATTTTTAATCAACATCGGAAACCTCATCCCGCCCGTGGATGAGGTTTCCTCAAAAATCCAAAGGCCGCTTGGCCTTTTCGCCTGCCCAAGACAGTGGGCGCTTGGTCGTTGAGTATGTTCAAGACTGAGATCGATAGATTTCTACATAATAAAAACATCAAGGGACATGCGGGGATAGTGCAGGAAAATGGTGTTGAAGTAGAAAGATCAGCTTTGACCTCATTGAATGGCGGAGAGGACACAAAGGGCTGAACAGCCTACTCCTGCTCCTATTTCTTATTTTCTTATGTAAAACATTTCGACTTGCAAATTACAGAAAGTGCAATAAAATTCAACTTGTCTCCATACAGCTTTTTCCACTCTGAGATACCTCAGTACAATTGTAATACTCTTGATATTCACAATATAAATTCCTGGAGTCACACGTAGGCCAGACCGGGTAAGGATGGCAGATTTCCTTCTCTAAATGACATTATTGAACCAGATGGGTCTTTATAATCCTGTAGTTTCATGGTTCACTATTACTGATGCTAGCTTTTAAAAAAAAATCCCAAAGGTTAATTCATTATATTTTAGGGGAGGCGATGGCATCATGGTATTGTAGCTGGACTAGTAACCCAGAGACCAGGGTAATGCCGAGACCAGGGTTCGAATCCTACCATGGCAGATGGTGGAATTTGAGTTCAATAAAAATCTGGAATTAAAAGTCTAATGATCTCTGTGAAACCATTGTCACTTGTCGTAATGCCCTTTAGGGAAGGAAATCTGCTGTCCTTACATGGTCTGGCCTACATGTGACTCCAGATCCACAGCAACGTGGTTGACTCTTAAATGCCCTCTGGAATGACCTAGCAAGTCACTCAGTGGTATCCAACTGCTAGGAAGTCTCACTGTGGGTGTACCTACACCACATGGACTGCAGCGGTTCAAGAAGGCAGCTCACCACCACCTTCTCAAGGGGCAATTAGGAATGGGCAATAAATGCTGGCCTAGCCAGTGAAGCCCACGTCCTGTGAATGAATAAAAAAAATGTAACTCCCCAGCCACCAGGGTCGGACTTGAACTCACATTTCTAGATCATTAATCCAGGCTACTAGATTACTCTAGATTAGCAACATAACCACCATGCTACAGTAAAGTAAATTGATCAGAAGCCTCACAAGAATAACTGTTCTGATAAAAACAAAAATAAAAACAAAGAGTCATACGGACTCGAAACGTTAACTGTGTTCCTCTCCGCAGATGCTGCCAGACCTGCTGAGTTTTTCCAGGTATTTTTATTTTTGTTTTGGATAACTGTTCCCAGCCTAGAACCAGGTGCGAGAACATTTTTAGCCGTAGCTACGTTCAATGGACCCCCCAGCAACAGCAGTTCACATTATCTCAACTCCTGTTGGGGCAGCCAAACGAAAGCTTAAGAAGAACGCAGCAGGTTCTGTGGTTCATTCAGAGATGGGGACAAAACGTTCTACAAAACAGAATGCAACCTAATTAGAATTGAATAATTGGCTTGTAATGTTGGACTGATGTCCTGGAGTCTTTATTTAATCATCTTGAGGGTTCGGGCGAAATCTCAGAGCCTTCTCGTCCAGACTTTACCTGCAATGCATGACACTGAGTGGATTAAGCCGACTGGGTCTGCCTGACTGGACAAATCATGTAGGGAAGGAGCAGACACTGATTTGAATCCTTGATCAAAGGCAGTGAATTCCTGCCTAGTGAATAATTTCATTTATCACGTTGATTCGTTTATCAGAAAGATTCTCCTCATACATTTAAATCAAACGTTGTGTTGGGAGCTGTCACGCTCCCTCACTTCAGGGAGTCTCGGATTCAGTGACAAAACGAAGATTAAATTAAGCTGTACTTTGTCTCGTTCTCCTTGTATTTGCTGGGATCTTAAGGGCAGAATTTTTCCCTTGTCAGGAGGGCCCGCGATCAGGCCCCGACATGGAAACGCGCGCTCAGCGCTGCCGGGGTGGGAGGAGCACGAGCGCTATGCGTGGGGGGTGCGTGCAGTAAAAGCTCCTTAAAGGCACAGAGCTGCCTCAGGGAGCTGAAAATTTTTAACCAAAAAAATAAAGATCTTTAAAATTCATGAAAACGTGTCCCGGGACATGCAAAATAGGAGTGTTAGAAGTTATTTTTATGTTTTAATCACTGGTCGAAACCTCATCCCGCCTGTGGATGAGGTTTTGCCAAAAACACAAAGGCCGCTTGGCCTTTTCGCCCGCCCGCTCGCCAACCGAACAGTTGGGCGGGCAGCGAGAAATTCTACTCAATTAATTTGATTAAGGGCCTTAATAGGTCACTTAATTGTTGGCGGGCACGGTGCCAACTCCTGTGCATGCCTGCCAACTGAAATATCGCGCGATGCTGTAGGGATGCTCGCCCGACATCACCGCGCGTCATTTTACGCTCATTCGGGTTGGCAACCCATTCAACGAGAGAAAAATTCTGCCCTAAATGTTTTCCATGCATGGAATTTTACAGCCCCTTGGTAGCAGGGATAGGACTGTAAAATGTGACAAGCCGTTCAAAGCTCCATTGACTTTGGCGGGAATGGAAGATCTCGCCGGTGGGAGGGGCCATAAAATTTCGGCCCATGACTCTATGAGCAGTGAAGAGCAGTCAAATACCCTCCGTGCCCTTCAGCTCGGCGCAGGTGGGGTTTCCTGTATGGCTTGCTGCTGCACACCCTTCACCCCTTTGCCCTCGCCCGCCGTGCAGACACACCTTGGCGTGCCTTGTTGCCGTCCGGCAGCGGAGATCCCCAGTGGAGGGCTCTCTATGCAGG
The DNA here is from genome assembly GCF_964194155.1 of Cetorhinus maximus. Lineage (NCBI taxonomy): Eukaryota > Metazoa > Chordata > Chondrichthyes > Lamniformes > Cetorhinidae > Cetorhinus > Cetorhinus maximus. The sequence continues at coordinate 34,563 of NW_027597283.1, forward strand.
AGCCCTCCCCCTTACCATCGGGGGACCTGGGCTGGAGGGCACTGCATGCAGCAGTCCCATACAACCTTAGGATGTGTCGCTTCACAGACCCCCAAGATGTCTGCGTGTTTTGCGGCCTTGTGGAGTCTGCGGACCACCCGTACACAGGTTGTTGGCGACTGCACCCCCTTATTGCTTCAGTTTTGTTTGCACTTCAGCCCCACGCTCCTGGTCTTCTGACACCCGGTGTGGAGACGGGCGGGGAGGGAGGAGGACCTCCTCGTGAACCTGCTCCTGGGCCTGGCCGAGTTGGCCATCAACAGGCCCAGGCAGCGGGTGATTGAGGAGGTCATCTGGCCCCTCTTCTGTGGCTATGTTCGCAGTTGGGTATCCCTTTTAATTTGTCCCTTGATTTGTTCATTTAGTTTAATTGGTTACTTCAAAAGAATATAAATGGTGAAGAGGGTTCCCGACTTTGTGAGGGGCACCAGTCCACTACGTCGATGACCTAAGTGTAGAATGGTATAAAGGTACTAACGCTCTATCAACATGTAAAAGAACCTTGATAATCATTCAAACACTCTGGGTTAATGACGTATATTCCTGCATGAAGTTTAAATCCAGCGGTTTGAAACGGCAAGCTGCCTGGCGTGGATTTAACGAGTGAGTTAAGATTATCTCCTCGAGCTGTGGGATCACCAGATACCAAACATCGATGGGTGGGCAACGATGGTGCTCTTCGCTCTCCGATAACCTTATGTTAGTTTGGCCTTGTTGGTAACACTTTCACTCAAAACCATGGGCAGAGTTTTCCCAGGCCCGGACTGGCAGACTTAGAGACAGTGGGGGGGAGGGGGTGGGGGCGGGTGGGGAAATAGCGGGCAGCAGCATCAGGACAGGTCTCCCAATACCTTCCTGCCACCAGGGAAGTTTCCCAGTGGCGGGCAGGCAGCCAATTAGTAGGCTTAAGGCCCCAACTATGGGCAATATTACCAGCTCACCTGTGTTTTGCTGCCAGCTTAATGGAGGCAGCCTCTCTGCAGCAGTCCAGGGGGTCATCAAAGCCAGAGTCTCCATTCCTCAAAGAGGGGCCCGTGGGCATGAAAGGCAAACCCCATGGCACCAATGAACCCCAATGGAGGGGTATTCCCTCCAATCAGAGGGGCTACCTGCTCTAAAGCTTAATTTTAAATGTACCCCTTTGGGGTGCCTCCATGTTGAGGTGCCCTCTTGATCTCCTAGCTGCCTCAGCAGCGTACACCTCTCCCGCTGAGCCTTCAAAGCTTCCAGTCCTGTGATTGGGCGAGCAGCACCAGGAACCCGCCCGCTACCCTTAATTGGTCGGCGAGCTCGGAGGCGACCAATTAGGAGGCTGCTTCCGGGAAAATAGCTCCCCCTGTCTCGCTGGTGGCAAGAGCAGGGTCAGGACCCCCATTGGAGACCAACATCGGAGTCCCAAAGCCTGCACAAAAATCCTGCCCCATTGTTCAAGATCCACGAACACACAACTGAGGCTGAAACTTCAGGTCAATATTCAGGTAGCGCTACAAATGATATCGTTCAATTGGGACTTAAAGGAGGCCCTGCTCTGGTGAACATCAAAGATGTAAACCAACATCACTAAAAAGTGAACTAATTGGTCGTTCATTGGTTTGCTGTTGTACATAAATTGACTGCCCTGTTTGTCTACATCGTGGGAAGGATTTTCGGGTCAGTGAGCGGGGGCGGGGCCCACTCGCCGACGTGTAAAATGACGCACGGTGATGTCGGGCATGCCGACTCTGGGAATCCCCCCCGCCCTGCACAGGGAGTGCTCAGCTCTTCCGGGTGTGCGTCACGCTGGGCGGGCCTTAATTGGCCCGCCCACATAAAATGGCGGCGCGGCCCCGATCGGGGGCGCCGATCAGGTTCACGCCCACCCCCACACAATCACCCCACCAACAGGGGGAGATTTCTGCCCCATGGAAGTGACTGCAGTAATCTGAATGTAAAGTTCTCTGGCACATCCCAAGGGCACGATGAGACCCTGTAACAATGCAAGTTTTTTCTTCCTTCTCTTTCAAGGCATACCTAGTTCAGGACTCAGCCAAGATAACAGTCAACCAGTCCAGTTTTAAGTTAGCCAAAGTTTCTGTACCTGATCCCCATCTAGTGCCTTTCTTTATTCGTTCATGGGATGTGGGCATTGCTGGCTATGCCAGCATTTATGACCCATCCCTACTTGCCCTTGGACTGAGTGACTTAACCAGCCATTTCAGAGGGCAGTTGAGAGTCAACCACATTGCTGTGGGTCTGGAGTCACATGTAGGCCAGACCAGGCAAGGATGGCAGATTTCCTTCCCTAAAGGGCAGAGTGAACCAGATGGGTTTTTACAACAATCAGTGCTGCTAAGTGTAGCTTTTAATTCGAGATTTATTAATCAAATTTAAGTTGTACCGGCTGTGATGGTGGGATTCAAACCTGTGTCCTCCGAGCATTGGCCTGTGTTTCTGGGATTATGAGTCTCGTGGCATTGCCACTGCTTCACCATCTCCCCTCTGCTGGAAGGTTTGCCTGTGTGGGTGCCAGGGTGTGATCATATAACCAAACCACACCTATTGCCGAGGCTCACTTAGGTAAGAATTAGCAATTGTGGTGCATGACGAACATCACCTCAGCAAGAGTTTGAGAGTGGAAAAATGTAATAATAGAGAGGGGGGGAAAGAATGTGGCTCTGAGGTTGCTAGTTTGCCTGTAGCTGAACGGGGATGAATGCTTTTTCAAAGCGTATTTCAAAAATGTTGTCAATGTGCAAACAGAGCTTTATTATAAGAAGCAGCAGTTTCAAACCCACTGAACTGGAAGAAGCCTTCCACTCTTACTACTGGGCTAAACTACAGAAGGACTAATGTCATTTGGAATGTTTTCCTATAACCCACCACTTCCCATTCTGTAGATTCTGCATGAGGAAGCAACCTGAGTTATCATGGGTAAAACATTCCCCCATTCTTCGATATATTGTCATGTCATGATCTGATCAGAAGGATTCACTGTTGATTTGTGCCAGGCTTACTTGAATGTTATCTTGGGCCTTTAAGATTGTTATTAAGATTTGCGTGTTTCATTGATTGTTTACTCTAGGTGTGGATGTTAAAGCAGTTGATCTCTATCGAGGAAAGACGGTGCTAGAATGGGCATTGTTGACTGGGAGCTTAGAAATTTCTCTCTAAAGCAAGTGGCTGCTGCAGTCACCCTGTGTGGATCGAGTCATGTCCCAGATTGGCTAGATCCTAAAGAGCCGGCTATAAAAGCAACGGGGTCAAAATCTCAGGGCAAGAGGATTTCCTATCAGCTGAGATCCATGTGGAACATAGCACTCCCTTATGACCTTGCGGACAAATGGACCATCTGGTGAGGATGACCCAGCAGCCTGTCCTGTCCTTTCATTGCCACCGCCTGTCGGACCATTTGTCCAGGCCGTCCTCCAGCTGTTGGGAAATGCAGAGGTGCTGGACCAAAAGTACTGAAGTGCTTCTCTTTGCTAAAAGTACCTGAGGCTTATCTTCAAAACAGACAACTGGAACAGTTCCAATGGAATCGTAGCTCCTTTCACCTGGAGAAGCCGCTCCGGGGAGAAAAATGGAATGAAGCAATGGGCAAGTGTCTGGTTGGTCAATTCGAGTGTCCCTGAAAGTGGCCAGGTGAGCTTTTTGCCCACACAATCTCTTTACAGAGATAGCGCTGCTTCTTCTGGCTGCATTCCAGAGATCTAACTCGTCAAGGCTTCATGTCAATGGGAGGTAAAGCAGCCACCAAAGAACAAGAATTGACTGCCCCTCTCGAAATGGAAGTACAGGCAGATGAGGGAGGGCAAGGAGCAGGTCAAGACTTTGAAAGAATAACTGAGGGAGAGGAAATGAGGAAGAGGAAGGGAAAATCCGCCATCTTTCTATGAAGAAAAGGAGAAGCTGCATTGATAAGAACTGGGACTGCATTTAGTAAGCACTTTAAAACATCTTTTATAAAATAACAGATGGTTCCTTCTTTCTGCCTGTTCCTCATTTCAGAAGAGATTTGATAAGATGGACTTTGGAAAGCAATGTAAGATGGCCACTGAGGTCTCCCTGATGGCAATAGCGGGAATAAAAATGCAATCAAAATGGTAAAAAATACTTAATTGGGCAGAAAGGCCCACCTTTCCTTTAAACGACAAGGGGTGTTATTCTTACTAAACGACAGATGAGTAGGGGCTAGGCGAACAAGCTCAGAGTAATGGGATCAAGTTTCAATGAGTGCGGGTTGGTCCCAACCCAGATCTTAGTGGCTGCAAATTCAGAGCACAAATATTTAGGGTAGAGTAAAGCTCACTCAACCTTACATGCTATTGGATGTGACTGAGAATGGAGTGCCAGTGATCAAGTGTTTCATCTGTTACCTCCCTCGGTACCGAACTGAGCACAAAAGGTTACATTAAAAGCTTTGGTGATGAGGATGAGCTGAGGGAGATAACTGCAGAAGGTAGAAAATACAGTTACGGAGTTTAAATTTAATCTTGGGGCTCAATAGGGTAGACTTTCTCCTTGCCACCTGGGTGTAAGGTTGGCATTACAGATAAGATGCCTGTTATAATACCCACTGAGATTGTCTATTTCTCTATAACAAGGGGCTAATTTGCAATGCTGGTATGATAACTGGGCCACAAGTGGAAAGTCTACCCCAACACATCTAACTTTCTTTTTAATGAGACTGGATGAAGAACTTTATTCAATATGCAGCAGCAGGTTCGATAAGATTAGTTACTGTAAAAGTTGTGTAACAGTTTTGTGAGCAATTAGTCACGCTGCATGGCCCTTAGTTTAATGTCCTTCCACCAGGTTAGCAAGTCAGGGCCAGGGCGGCAGGAGAGATAGATGCCTAGAAATGTCAATGGTCTGCACCAGGCCAGCCAGCCTGATGTAAGTGAGGCCTGAGGCCCAGACTTGGCTGGGCCTTCAAGCTTGGGCCTATCCTTTCTTGTTCAAGAATAAAAACGATTTCTAGGCCCAATGGTTATGCTATGGGCTGCGAGGAGAGTGACTGTAATATATTCATATGTTATGAACAGGCACAGCGTTATTAAACATTAAACATGTGAGCTGGCCACCTTGGTGTCTATTTTTATTTGCAAGTGCATCTCAATATGCACTTATATAAATGGAATCAAAGTATAACAAAATTTGGGCAGTGGAGGGTTCCTTTTCCACAGGCCACCAGCCACAGGCCAGTTCCTGGCACCAGCTGCCAACCTAAGGTCTAGCCGCACTGCCCGACATGGGCATCCCATTGGTACTGTCGGTGGCTGTCCTGGATTTGATGGAGGAGGATTTTGGGTGGAAGGAAGAAAGGCAGGTTCTTTTACATATCAAGCACCTGTCACTTGCCCATGAGAAGCCCAAGAGTCCAGGCCTTCAGATACAGACACACCTACTTCACCCTGTCTGAGACCTATGTTCACAGTCTCTACTTTCCAAGGAGAATGACCTGGAGTAACACTGTCTGCTGGAGTCTGATCTGCAGACAAGTTCCCAGACAGGAGGGCAGCCCTGCCTGTTGCTGTGGGTCAGCCCAGCATTGAACCTTTACACTATTTAATGTTGCAAAATAAATGTGTATTTGTGTAAGGGGAGAAAATGCATTCCCGTCATATGCGAAGCTGACTTTGTTGTAAAATTGCCAGGGAAGCTGTCCCTATCATTTAACTATCAATATTATTCATTCAATTAAATCCAATGTTCCTAGCCTGCACAGACTTGTAGGAGTCTGCAAGTGAAGATGTCCCTCAGATTGCCTGGTAAATGATTGTTCACGTCTCAATCAGCATCTACACTGACTCCACAGTCCAAAGCTGGGATTGTGAGGATGTGAGAAGTTCTTTGCGAATTTCGGAAGGCTAGAGAGGGCAAACTCCCACAATGCCGTGCTCCCAGGGGGCAAGGGTCAAGGCTACAGTGCTGTAGTGCCATCTCTGACCTGCACACTTATTAAGCACAGCTCTAGGACGGCGGCATTGCAGAATTCACCTGTAGAATTTTTGGCAATTGAAAAGACCACTAAGTCGAACACTCTTGACCCTTTTTTGAGAGATGAACTCCCACCACTCTCTCAGCCCACCTTTCAATCCTCCCTCAAGTGACTCTCTCAAATCCCCCACTCGCAGCTAATTCCACAATTCTATTAAATATTTTGAAATATTCTCTATGATTTGGTAGATGATTTTTGGGCTATGTTTTTTTTTAATGCATGGGATGAAAGGTCCAAATGCCTCATCACAATGAAGGGGTTCGTAGGGTTAGGGTAACTTACAGCATCCCTGATTTATATAATTTCTGCTGTAATTCAGGGTCCAGAGATGGCAGGAATTGTACAAATCTCCAAGTTGAAGCCATACATTCCCTGAGGTAAAAAGATCAATGTCGGAAAATTCAGCCATAGGCCAACTTTGGTCTTGACTTTAAGCCCCCACCTCCAGACAGAAAACAGGCTACAGTGGGGCAGTTAAAATGGAGCAACTGACTTATCCACTCCTTTCCCGCTCTGAACTGACCGACTACAATTTTAAATTGCGGGCCGCAAAGCCAGACCCAAGCCAACAGGGTCCTCTTTAATTATGTAGGCCGGGCTCTGATGATGTCATTAGGGCCCGAAGTGCGTATTTAACCCAAGGCCTGAATGGGGAGAGTGGTGGTGCATCCTTGACAGGTCAACTCTGCCAAGAAACTGGAGCCAGTGACTAGAAGAAGCCCCAGCAAGGGATCCACACTGGAAGGCCTTAAGCAGCTGGTGGTGCCGGAAGTGAGTGAGGCAGTGTGTGCGCACGACGCAACGTGGTCAAGGACCTTGGAGAGAATGGATAGATTCGACATAAGCTGGCAGTACAGGAAGGAGGTGATGGCGCTAGTTCAAGCTAGTGGCTTGAGGGCAAAGCAAGACTAACAATGTCAGAAAGTTGGGTTGTCAGGAGTTGGGTTGGGGTTGGGCAGGGTGCTGGGGGTGATGCAGGTTACAGGTGGTGGGCTTTGTGAAGCAAATTAATTAAATTTGCCTTCTCTTGCTGGCCGACAGAAAAAATGACCAGCACTGCTGACGTGTGTGGACATGGGATCATACTCTCTGGGCTAGTATGTACATAACCCTTCCTACCCTGATCCCTCCACTCTCCTGGAAATCCCTCTTACACATATCTGACACTGCCCCCACCCCCCCCGCTCAACCCCCTCCCCCCAACCTCTTCAAATGTGATGCACCATTGCTGAAAGGGGCAGGATTGAAGATGCACACTCAAAATCTGAACATAGAGAAGGATGGTTTGATGGAAACATTGAGATGGAAAGAGTGTTGAGCAAGAAAATGAGGGCAAAGCAGTCAGTAAATATGGCTGGCAGAGACCAGTCTCATTATGAACGGCTGCTCGTCTAACGTACACTGTTGCCACAATAGGAACTTAGGAAGAGGCCATTCAGTCCCTCCAATTTGTTCTGCCATTCAATGATATCATGGCTGATCTGTATCTGAACTCCATCTACCCACCTTGGTTCTGTAACCTTTCATAGAATTCCATACAATTTACAGCACAGAAACAGGCCATTCAGCCCCAGCTGGTGTTCATGCTCTACTTGAGCCTCCCTACCTCTTCTCACCCTATCAGCAAAGCCTCTCATATCCTTGTCTAGTCTCCCCTTAAATACATCTATACTATTCACCCCAACCACTCCCTGTGGTAGTGAGTTCCACATTCTCACCACTCTCTGGATAAAGAAGTTTCCTCTGAATTCCCGATTGGGTTTCTTGGTGACTATCTTATATTGACGGCCTCTAGTTCTGCTCTTCCCCACAAGATTCTCTCTGTATCCACTCGATCAAAACCTTTCAGAATTTTAAGGACCTCTATAGGTCACCCTTCTGTTTCCCAGCACCCCTCAGCTGCCTTTTATTTCAAGAGAAGAGGTTTAGCCTGTTCATCCGCCCCTTGTAGATCTTACCTTGCAGTATCATCCTCTCCAATGCTTCTATATCCTTATGGTGACCAGAAGTGAACACAGTACTCTACGTGTGGTTGAACCAACAATTAATGCAGGTTTAGTAGAACTTCCCCACTTCTCAATTCTATCCCTCTGCAAATAAACCCTAGGCCGGGATTTTCTGGCCCTGTTGTGGGCAGGACCTGCGGGCGAGGCCAGAAGTCCATTGACTTGCAGCGGGACCAGAAGATCCTGGCGGCAGGTGGGTGGGGAAAATCCCGCCCCTCGTGTTTGGCGCGTTTCTTCATTACGGCCTCATTAACCTGCATTACAACCTGGAATGATTTGTGTATTTGTACCTCCTTTGCTCCTCCATCTTATTTCGATTCTGTTTTTCTAACGTCTGTCTCGCACATCGAGTGGTGGGGACAAATAGCATCGATGCGTTGAAGAGGAAGCTAAGACAAGTCCGCGTATTAATGACGATCTTATATTTAATGCCTCCAAGTTTTGGGCTCCCCCACACACACATTTTGTTGCAGTTTGATTCTGGTAAGGCCAAGAGGAAAATCTGTGTGAATGTTGTTTTGTATCAAACTCCTGGCACTCCTGCCCTCTATAAATGTGCGCATTCCTTCACATGCAATCAGAGAACCATGTTCTTCTTGCTATGATCCACAGGATAAGCAAACATAGTGGGCCATGGGGATGCAAAATAAATTAGTTAAGCAGCCAACTGAGTTAAATCTTCCCCCCCCCCACCGCTTGAGAACTTGTGCACACTGTGTACTATGTGTGCGTTGGAAAGTCTGCAAGCTTATGTGGGTGGGATTTATACTACATTCATCTACAAGATTATTGCTTTATGTGGTAAAGACCCATATATTTTGATTTTACGCGTTTACAGCACAGAATCAGGTCGTTCGGCCCAACGGGTCCATGCTGGTGTTTATGCTCCACACGAGTCTCCTCCCACCCCCTCTTCATCTCACCCCATCGACATTCCATCCCTTCCTCCCTTGCATATTTATCGAGCTTCCCCTTAACGCCTCAGCTACCCCTCGTTGTCGCCAGTTAAGCCTCTTTTACTCCCTCTCAGTGAACGCTCATCCAGTTTGAGGGATGGTCTCCGACTGGGAAATGGAATGTTTTCCCATCTCAGGGACCCATTGCCAAAACTTTCAGGACATAGCCAGCCAGGCTGCAGTGTGAGGCCCCTTGGCCCAAACAATGTGCTTCAGCCCTAACCCCAGAAGAGCAACTCATGCCGAAATGTGGCGTTTCCCATAGCAACAGGCCTTGTGGGTCCCTTTCCACGGGAGGATCACTTTATTGCTGAATTAAGGGGTGATTTACTGCTGCCAGATGCTTCAGACTTCCCTGGTTTTCAACTCCCCATCCCTATGAAGTGAATCTCAAAGCTTTGTTTGCTTTCTTTAAAGTGGGCTTATTAACCTGCATTGCTATTTTCAGTGATGCGTGCATGTGTCCCACAGATCAACTGAGGCCTTGTGGTGCAGTTGGTAGTGTCCCTACCTCTGAGCCAGAAGCTCCAGGTTTGAGCCCCAACCCAGGACTTAATGGCCAAGGAAGGTCACTAAGTTCATCATGTGGCCAAACAAGTTGATTATCAACCTGTAAATCTTTCCAACACATGCTAATGGCAGGTGGTAAGAGTGGGAGAGATTACTGGTCAGCCATGAGATGTAAAAAAAGTTGCAGCCTCTATCATCGCTCCAGACTGCGACATCCATGTAAAGGTGCATGTTGCCACAGCAACTCGGACCCCCTGAATGAACTGTCACCCACCACCACCCTCAGATCTCCTTGCTCCTCTACCGCACACAGTATGTGACCACCCTACTTTTTTCTACACACACACACACACACACACATCCACTGGCGACTGGCGTTCCTTCCAGAACATATTTAGCAAAAACCAGTTGAAGTTCACCATACTTGTCCACACTGAAACATGAAGCGATTGAATTCTGCAAGCCTTTGCTGGTGGCGTGCGAGCTCACGAGATGCGAGTGCAGGTTGGGGATACGATTGCCTCGATTCCAGCCCGCACATGCCGCTAGGGTGACTGTGCACCGGTGCACAGAGTCTAACTAATGACTGCTGCAACATTGAATCATCGCGAGTGGAACAAAGCCCTCTCTGTCACAGCTCTTCACCTGAGTTTGCTCACATAGTGCTCCTGTCACAGGGGGAAAGCGGAAGCAGAGTCTCAAATAAATGCTGAGCAAACATGGCTTCGGATGCCCGAGGCTGCTTTACGAAAACCTTGCTCTGTCGCCCATCGCAAGTTTGACTCCACCATTTTCCCACACGAGCATTTCCTGGGCTCAGTTTCCAAAGTACGCTCTGGGCAGCCAAGACTCGAGGTCAGGAGCTCACCCTTATTGTGCGAGGAAAGCTTTGCAATTCTTCTCCAAGGCTAAAACATTTCAAGTATTTGTCCATGAGACAGCGTGCAGATTGGGATCTTTCTCAGGCGTCCTGTGTTATGACGACCAAGACTAAATAAATGAGTCATGACCCGATGCAAACAAATTGACCCACACCATGCGTGATGATATTTTTGGCATCACAAACCCTGCCCGTCAAGGTCTGAGAGTTATATTTTTGGCAACTTGCTCTGAACTCTGAACTTCTTGGCAGAAAATTCAGTTTCCCACCCACTGAAAATTTCTGACTGAGTTTTACTTTACCTTAAAAGGGCAGGATATATTGCAGGAAAGCCCATTCAAACACGAACCGTTTCCCCCTTTGAGCCGTTTAATTTTTCTTTAGGTTCACAATCGGGGTGGTTATCATTCTCACCGTGATGAAATTTAATGCTGGGATATTTCAACAACAACAACAGTTTGCATTTATATAGCACCTTTCATGCAGTAAAACATCCCAAGGCACTTCGCAAGAGCGGAATCAATACATTTTTTTTGACACCGAGCCATGCAAGCAGATGTTAGGACAGGTGACTAAAAGCTTGGCCAAAGAGGTAGCTTATCAGAAGCATCTTAAAGGAGGAGACGGAGGTAGAAAGGTGGAGAGGGTTAGGGAGGGGGGGGATTCCCAGAGCTTGGCAGCTGAAGGCACTGTTGCCAATGGTGGATAAAGTAAAATCGGGGTTGGGCAATTTTCAAATTGGGGAATTGCACTTGTGCCCACTCTCAGCGCTTGCAGGTCAGGTCCTACACTGGTCAGATCTCGAGTACTGTTCAAGTCTTCCTCCTAACTAAGCCCCCCAGCTGCCCTCGTGGTTGGATGTAAAAGATCCTATGGCACTATTCCGAAGAATAGCAGTTAGCCCCAATGTCCTGGCCAACATTTAGCCCTCAATCAATATCATTAAAAACAAATGAGTATCACATTGTGTTTGTGGGAGTTTGCTGTGCGCAAATTGGCTGCTGTGTTTCCCATGTTACAATGCTTCAAAAATTGGCTGTATAGCGCTTTGGGATGTCCTGAGGACGTGAAAGGCATGGTATAATTGCTAATTCTTTATTTTTTGAGGCCCCCCAAAAAATCAGCATGCAATTCCCATGGTTCAAAAAGGCATTAGCCCCACTGCATATGCAAATAAAGGGCCTAGCGACAGTTTGAGGCCTCCACATTTTGCCCTGGGGCAGCCCGCTGCCACTCAGGCAAACTAGGCCTTCTTGCTGAAGTCTTCATTCATAATTCGACATGATCCTAACTTCAGAAGAGCAGCTGCTATGGTACCAGTTTCTCCACATCAGCTGATCTTGTACCCTCTCTGAGCAAGACTGACAGCTCAAATTGTTGACAGTTTTATGCTCCTGGCTTGTGGTCGCATGAGAAACTGGTCCGAGGCTGGCCAAACCTCCACGCCATCACTGGCAAAGAAGGGAATGATTGGTCAGGAAAGGAAGTGATTGGGTCGGGAGATAACAGTGGCCAGTGGAGAGTGGGGGTTGGTGGGGGGGTGGAGACTGGGGGAAGGACAGGGCCCAAATCCTTGAGCACTCCCGCTCCTCCCAGCTCCCCAGGGAGATCAGTATATTTTTAACAACTTACCTTGTTAGTTATGGCCTTACAAGTGGTCGCTTTCAGCAAGAAGGCCTAGTTTGCCTGAGTGGCAGCGGGCTGCCCCAGGGTAAAATGTGGAGGCCTCAAACTGTCGCTAGGCCCTTTATTTGCATATGCAGTGGGGCTCATGCCTGTTTGAACCATGAGAATTGCATGCTGATTTTTTGGGGGGCCTCAAAAAATAAAGAATTAGCATTTATACCATGCCTTTCATGTCCTCAGGACATCCCAAAGCGCTATACAGCCAATTTTGGAAGCATTGTAACATGGGAAACACAGCAGCCAATTTGCGCACAGCAAACTCCCACAAACACAATGTGATACTCATTTATTTTTAATGATATTGATTGAGGGCTAAATGTTGGCCAGGACATCGGGGCTAACTGCTATTCTTCGGAATAGTGCCATAGGACCTTTTATATCCAACCGCGAGGGCAGCTGGGGGGCTTGGTTTAACATCTTGCTCGAAAATAGGCACCTGACAGTGCAGCACTCCCTCAGTACTGTGCTAGGGCACCAGCCATGAACTCTGTGCTCAAGTCTCTTGATCCCCTTACCAACTAGTTTCAATAGATTTCTAGTAGTTGGTCGAAGAGCCATCAGAATTGACCAAAAGTCAGTTCACACTTTAGAAGAGCCCTCCTCTGTTTCTAGAAACAAAAATCTCAACACCATTCAAGAGAAATTGGATCATCTACAACCGTATTCATCTAATAGCAAGACCAGTGCACGCGATAAACAATTGTGGGTGAGACTGAATAAGAACAGTTTAAAAATAGCCCCTTTCCGTTTCAAAGCAGCCGAGAAATATGTGATTAACATTGTTGGAAGCTGAAATTGGTGATGAGATAAAAGATAGAATTGCCTGTTAGGCTCCAGCAAGTCAGCCTCTCTCACCCTGCCTAACAGAATTAAATAAACTAGAGCCTCATACAATGCATCTCTGAAACACATGCATGTCTAGAGATTGAGCAGGGGGCACTTTGCCCTGGAAAAGAGAAAACTGAGAGATGACCTCTTTTCAGGTCATGGAAGTGTTTGGTAGAGTAGCTGTAGAAAAAATGTTGCCATTTAGTATCCAAAACTAGGGGGTTATAAATATAACATAAATCCAATTGGGAATTCAAAAGCAACTTCTTTACCTAGTGAGTGGTGAGAATGGAGAACTCACTACCACAGGGAGTGGTTGAGGTGAATAGATAGTTTTAAAGGGAAGCTGGATAAAGATATGAGGGAGAAAGGAATAGAAGTTTATGCTGATAGGGTGAGATGAAGTAGAGGGTATAGGAGGGGGCTCAAGTTGAGCACAAACACCAGCATAGACCAGATGGGCTGAATGGCCTGCTTCTGTCCTGCACATTCTATGTAACGCCTAGAAATTTGATCACACCTTCTACTTAAATGGGCACACAAGTGCCCAACATGGTGGGCATTGTGCACCGAAAATGTAGTGCCCGCCATACTGGATTGGGTTTCTCCTTGGCATCTATGCCACAGCTGTTTAAAGGGACCAACACCTTAACATAAATAAGGAAAGGTCCTATGCATGTTGCAAGGCTCTTTTGTGATGTTGGGCTGCCCCGGTGCGTTAGTCACCATGTCATAACATTTCCCAAAAAACACATGGTGCTACCAGGCACCAGGACCGTACAGCTGTGCTATTCAAAGGACACATCCATGACTTGGTTGCTGCTTTGACATTTCAGGCAGCTGGTTAACATCTGGGCATTTTTTGATTGGTTATCTGACTCAGGTAAGACCACTTTGACTGCTGGGGATGATGTTTCTGACATGGTCTTGTTTGTTGGCTGTCTTCTAAACAGTTTGACTTGTAGTCATGGATGGTCTTCGCGATTTGTCTTTGGGAAGCAAAGATTAAGGCAGCAAAGAGCAGAAGTAGTGCGCCAAGAGGGAGGAGATCATCGCACAGGGGGCCAGACCCTCAGCAGGGGGGGGAGGCTTCAGGGAACACTTCTCCCACGTCACTGAGGGGCAATGTCCCAGATGCCTTTGCTTCACCAGAGTGGCTGTGACCAAGCTCTGATACCAGTCACAGCGACAACATCAAAGCCTCACACCAGAGCAGGGACAGCATTGCCTGTGGCGAATCTTAACCATTAGCACACGGGCTTGTTCCAGGCTGCAATGGGTGCCATCAGTGATAACTCCATTTGTCGTTCACTAGCGTATCAGGGAAGTCACAGAAACTCTCGACACCAGGAGGAACATCAACATCCCCAGAACAAAGCTTTCAATTCAGCAAATGTGAACCATACATAATGTATAGGTTTGGATCTATTAGACCTGAAGTCTGATAACACCTTATACAGGAGGTTAATACAGACAGAGTGGGTGAAGTTCATGTACTGTGTATGCTGTATCAAAAAAGATAAGTCCAGTAATTACTGTTGCATTGGTCTGATATTCCATTTCCTGTGATTTTACTTGAGGTGTTGCCACCTCTGTTTATGTGACGTGTGCTCTGTCTGAAGGCAGGTCCTTGGCTCATTGTCTGCTAATGCCTCAGTCTGAGCTGTTTCCCCTACCAGTGCCTTCCACTTTCAGTGAGAAAGCAGGTCCCACATTTACCTCAGCTGGAGTAGGAATTGAACCCATGCTGTTGACATTATTGTGAACCAAAGGCTAGCCATCTAGCCAACTGAGTTGAGGCCTCCTGCAACCCCCCTGCACTGGCTCTGTTAAAGTAGTAGAAAAAAGGAATAGCATACAGACATGATAAATATTTGAACGTGTTAATAGAACAATCATTAATAGTTGATTGGAGTCCGTTCTTCCTCACGACTGCTCCTGAGTTAATGGGAGCAAAGATTCAGGGTTGCCAGCTTCTGGATGTATCCTGGAGGTTTCATCACGTGGTCTCCTCCCGCCAAGTGCCTCACCCTCATACTCCGCCCATTGGTCACCTAACAAGTCAATCTCATGATGCATCACCTCCCCAGCCAATCGGAAGGTGAACAGATTCGCATCATCCAATTGGATGATTCTTAACTATTGGTTTGACAACCCTTTCTTCCCCATTGCAAGGTCTTTAGAGCTAATAAACAAGTGTTGAAATAAAATGTCTTTTTTTTACGCCCCTGCGATTTTCCTTCTGAGTTTGTTCCCAGCAATGTCCTGGAAATTTATCCTCGATTCCTGGAAGGTTGGCAACCTGAGGTAGAATAGATGATTGGACATGGAACTCAGGCAAGAATTGCACAGTTTAGTTTTTGTGTTCAAGCTGGCCTTGAATTTGAAGTTAGTGCTTGTTTGGGGTTTTTGAAAATGCAATCTTACAAAGTGTGCTACCTAGCTTGCCGCTGTCATGTGACTCTGCAAGCGTTGTAGGCTGCCATTTCTGCCCAGTTCAATAAAGCCTCTCACTGAGAAAAACATTGATGAAGACTGCTGTCCTTACACATGAAATATGCTGTCAGGAAGTGGAGAAAAAGAATTTTCAGCCCTGGAAATGATGCAGAGAAGACACTGAGAACGCAGGAACTCGGAAACGTTCACATCTGCAAAAAAGCTGCTAAAAAAAAAGGACAAAGAGAAAAGCTACAAGCTAGTACAAAACTGGCTACGGAGAAGACACAGCCAAGAAAGGCATGTGGAAAAGTTCAAAGCCGCAGACAGCTACCACAAAAGGACAAAGGAAAAGCAGACATGAAAGGACAAAAGGGATACAAACAAAGGCTGCAAGTAAATTACTGATTGAGCAACAATGGCTGCAATAAATTTTCCACTTCCATCTCCAGTCGAAATGAACGGCGATATGTGGAAAAGCTGGCAGTTTTTCCAATTACAATAGCAAGACTATGAGATTGCAATAGACTTAATTAAAAAGCCAGAAGTGATAAGAGTAGCCATACTTTTAAAACTGCTGTGGAGGGTCTGCTACAAAGTGTATACCACCCTAAATCTAACTGATGAGCAGAGAAAACAGATGACAGAGAGTTTGAATGTCTTGAACGCACATTTTGAACCCCCAGTGAATGTTACATATGAATGTTATATATTCAACACTAGAGTTCAGAGTGAAAACAAGTCAATTGAATGGTACACGATGGCAGTAACACAGCTTGCAGAATCATGTGAATTCGGACAGTAAAAGATGATCTGATTAAAGATAGATTAGTCTTAGGTATGAGAGACCCCTCAGTGAGAGCAAGTCTACTGAAAGATGAGAAACTGATGCTAAAGAAAGTGAGAGACATGTGTCGAAATGCAAAAATTGTGAAACGTCAGCTAGAGCACATGTATGGCAGAGCAGACCAGGAGATATATTAAGCTGAGAGACAGTCCAAGCCAAAAGAGCAGAGCGATCGCAGACAAAGGGCAGGTTGCAAATACTGCAGAGGACAGCGTGCACAAGGAAAAAAGGGTTGTCCAGCATGGGGAAAGCACTGTTTTAACTGCAGAAGCAAAATCATTTTGCATGCAAGTATTTGGCTAGAAAGAAGCAAAACAAGCCTATACAGATGGCCACTGGAGAGATATCAGTAGACATGTCTGACGAACTATATACCATGCAACAAGCTGGTTCAGTCAAGTCTATAGGTGACAAATGATTTGTGACTTTTACCATGGTGACCGCAGAGGGAGAGTATCAGGTGAACAAGAAATGCCAAATAGACACTGGTGCGTCATACGACATCATGACCTTCACAGATCTGTGTGAAGTGTCTCATCGTGGCAATCTGAATATGAAGCCCTCAAAAGTAAGTTTGAGGCTATATGATGGCACGATACTCATACCAAGAGGACAAATTAGCCTGAGAACACAATGCAATGGCAATCAGGAAGTTCTGGAGCTCCATCTCCCGCTTGTCTCACCTGGAGCAAGTCTGAAGCTTGGACTAGTAACCCTTAACATGCCAACAGAGAAAGGGAAATAAAAGATTCCAGATCAAGGGAGACAATATGTAAAAAAACCACAAGATGGTTGCCGACCACGTCAGTGCAAGGAAATACACGAGCAGAAGGTAAATGAAGCAGTTATACAGGAAAATGTACAGATCAGAAGTAAACTGAAAAATCTGAAGGGCAAGATTCCAGCTGAGTATATACCTTTGAAAATCCACAGTAAACTGAAGTCTTCAATGGACCAGGCTGTGCGAGGTCAGGACAAACAAATTTCAAAGACAACACTAAGATACCTGGAGGAAAGAATAGCCCATAATTCCACAGTTGGCAACTCAAAGCGGGAGTTGAAAAAACTCAACCAGATGTACAGCTAGGCAAAACAGCAGGCAGAAAAGGCACACAAAGAAGTTGTGACCCGGAAAGACTTCTTGAAGAAGCAATTTGCAGCCATGAAAAAACATGCGGAGCCAGTCAGGGTACAAACTCTCAATGCTCTCAACAGGAGTCAATCCACGTGTAAACTTGGGAGTGAAGCTACTCTTTCACTGCAATCTGCTGGTCAGAGAGCAGGGATCTCATTAGCTGTACTGAGTACAGAACTATCATCAGTACCAGAGGTCCATGTGTCCCCAACAATAGCAATGGAACAACAACAGTCACCAAGGCAGCAAAGGCCACAGGAAGGACACTCTCTGGACAAGGAACATCACCCAAACAAACAGCCAATGTCAACGCACACATGCACCATTAAGAGACTTGCACGATTTAAAGACTATGTATGCAATGCTTGTGCAAAGACTGACTGGTGGAACAAACAGTTGTCAATGCATGAGAACAGTGGGTGTATATAGTGGGTAACTTGAGTAATTCACAGTCACACAGGTTCATGCCTGCAAATGTGTTTTTGTTCGCTAGGAAAAGGGGGATGTTTGTATCTTTTGTTCGATATGAAAAGGGGAATGTTTGGGGTTTTGAAAATGCAATCTTACTAAGTGTGCTACCTAGCTTGCCATAGCCATGTGACTCTGCCATGAGGAAGCACTGTAGACTGCCATTTCTAACCAGTTCAATAAAGCCTCACACACACAGAAGACACTACTGAAGCACTGTTGTCCTAATACATGAAAATGTGTTGAAGGGGTCATTTTATTTTTTTCATTCCCTAATTGCCTGTGAGAAGATTGTGGTGAGCCACCTTCTTGAACCGCTGCAGTCCATGTGGTGTAGGTACACCCACAGTGCTGTTAGGGAGGGAGTTCCAGGATTTTCACCCAGCGATAGTGAAGGAACAGCGATATATTTCCAAGTCAGGATGGTGTGTGGTGTGGTGGTGTTCCCATGCATCTGCTGCCCTTGTCCTGCTAGGTGGTAGAGGTCGCAGGTTTGGAAGGTGCTGATGAAGGAGCCTTGATGAGTTGCTGAGTGCATCTTGTAGATGGTACACACTGCTGCCACTGTGCATTGGTGGTGGAGGGAGTGAATGTTGAAAGTGATGGATAGAATGCCAATTATGAGGGCTGCTTCGTCCTGGATGGTGTCGAGCTTCTTGAGTATTATTGGAGCTGCACTCATCCAGGCAAGTGGGGAGTATTCCATCACACTCCTGACTTGTACCTTGTAAATGGTGGACAGGATTTGGGGAGTCAGGAAGTGAGTTACTCTCCACATAATTCCCAGCCCCTGACCTGCTCTTGTAGCCACAGTTTTCATATGGCCAGTTCAGTTCAGTTTCTGGTCAACAGTAACACCCAGGGTGTTGATAGTGGGTGGTTCAACAATGGTAATGCTTTTGAATAGAGTCATAGAGTTTTATAGTACAGTCAGAGGCCCTTCGGCCCATCATGTCTATGCGGTCATCAAGCCCCTATCTACTCTAACCCCATTTTCCAGCACTTGGCCCATAGCTTTGTAATCTATGGCATTTCAAGTGTTCATCTAAATACTTCTTAAATAATCGCCTCTACCACCCCCTCAGGCAGTGAGTTCCAGATACCCCCCAGCCTCTGGGTGAAATAATTTTTCCTCAAATCCCCTCTAAACCTCCTGCCCCTTACCTTAAATCTATGCCCCCTGGTTATTGATCCCTCCACTAAAGGGAAAAATTTCTTCCTATCTACCCTATCTATGGCCCTCATAATTTTGTATACCTCAATCAGCCTTCTCTGCTCTAAGGAAAACAACCCCAGCCTATCCAGTCTCTCTTCATAGCTGAAACACTCCAGCCCAGGCAACATACTGGTGAATCTCCTCTGCACCCTCTCCAGTGCGAACACATCCTTTCTATAGTGTGGTGACCAGAACTGCACACAGTGCTCCAGATGTGGTCAAACTAATGCTTTATACAGCTCCATCATAACCTCCCTGCTCTTATATTCAGTGCCTCAACTAATAAAGGCAAGTATCCCATATGCCTTCTTAACCACCTTATCTACCTGTGCTGCTGCCTTCAGGGATCTATGGACATGCGCACCAAGGCCCCTCTGATCCTTTGTACTTCCGAGGGTCCTACCATTCATCGTGTGCTCCCTTGCCTTGTTATTCCTCCCAAAATGTATCACCTCACACTTTTCAGGATTAAATTTTATTTGCCACTCTTCAGCCCATCTGACCAGCCCATCTATATCATCCTGTAGTCTAAGGCTTTCCTCCTCACTATTTAAAACGCCACCAATTTTCATGTCGTTTACGAACTTGCTACCTCCTACATTC
This sequence comes from Cetorhinus maximus, assembly GCF_964194155.1. NCBI lineage: Eukaryota > Metazoa > Chordata > Chondrichthyes > Lamniformes > Cetorhinidae > Cetorhinus > Cetorhinus maximus. Next base: position 54,153 of record NW_027597283.1, read on the forward strand.
ACATCTAGATTATTAATGTACACTATAAACAGCAAGGGACTCAGCACTGAACCCTGTGGTACGCCACTGGACAGGGGCTTCCAGTCACAAAAACAACCTTTGACCATCACCTTCTGCCTCCTGCCACTAAGCCTATTTTGGATCCAATTTGCCAAATTGCCCTGGATCCCATGGGCTTTTACCTTCTTGACCAGTCTCCCATGCGAGACCTTGTCAAAAGCCTTGCTGAAGTCCATGTAAACTACATCAACTACACTACCCTCATCTACACACCTAGTCACCTCCATGAAAAATTCAATCAAATTTGTTAGACATGATCTCCCCCTGACAAAGCCATGCTGACTATCCTTGATTAATCCTTGCCTCTCCAAGTGGAGATTAATTCTGTCCTTCAGAACTTTTTCCAGAAGTTTCCCTATCACTGATGTTAGATTCACTGACCTATAGTTCCCTGGTTTATCCCTACCACCCTTCTTGAATAATGATATCACATTAGCTGTCCCCCAGTCTTCTGGCACCTCTCCTGTGGCCAGAGAGGATTTGAAAATTAATGTCGGGGTCCCTGCAATCTCCTCCCTCGCCTCCCACAGCAGCCTGGGATACATCTCATCTGGGCCTGGGGATTTATCCACTTTAAGCCTGCTAAAACCGCTAATACCTCCTCCTTCTCAATGCTAATTTGTTCAAGTATATCAGTCTCCCTCCCTGATTTCTATATCCATATCGTCCTTCTCTGTAGTGAATACAGATGCAAAGTACCTATTTAAAACTTCACCTACATCTTCCAGCTCCTCTCAGATTGCCACTTTGGTCCCAAATGGGCCCTACTCTTTTCCCTGGTTATCCTCTTGCCCCTAATGTACTTATAAAATGCCTTTGGATTTTCCTTTATTTTATCTGCCAGTGTTTTTTCATGCCCCCTCTTCGCTCTCCTAATTTCCTTTTTAAGTAATCCCCTGAACTTTCTATACTCCTTTAGGGCTTTCGCTGTTTTGAGCCGTCAGTATCTACCATAAGCTTCCCTTTTTTTCTTTATCCAATCCCCTATCTCCCTTGACATCCAGGGTTCCCTGTACTTGTTGGTCCCACCCTTCACCTTTACAGGAACATGTTAGCCCTGCACTCTCACTATTCCCTTTTTGAATGACTCCCACTGCTCTAATGTAGACTTTCCTACAAGTAGCTGTTCCCAGTCCACTTCGGCCAGATCCTGTCTTATCATATTAAAATCGGCCTTCCCCCAATTTAGAACCTTTATTTCTGGTCCATCTTTGTCCTTTTTGCATAACGACCTTAAATCTTACAGAGTTATGGTCACTATCACCGAAATGCTCCCCCATTGACACTTCCACCACTTGTCCGGCTTCGTTCTCTAAAACTAGGTCCAGCATCGCCCCCTCTCTTGTCGGGCTTTCTAAGTGTTAGCTTAAAAAGCTTTCCTGGATACATTTTAAGAACTCTGCCCCTCTAAGCCTTTCACACTTTGTCTATCCCAGTTAATATTGGAGAAGTTGAAATCCCCTACTATTAATACCCTATTATTTTTTCACTTCTTTGAGATTTGCCTACATATCTGCCCTTCTATCTCTCCCTGACTGTTTGGGGGTCTATAGTACGCTCCCAGCAATGAGATTGCCCCCTTTATGTTTTTAAGTTCTACCCATATGGCCTCATTTGAGGAACCTTCTAAGATATCAAGAATAGATGTGAAGAAGAAATGATTAGATTCTCTCTTGTTGGAGATGGTCATTGCCTGGCACTTGTGTGATGCAAATGTTACTTGCCACTTATCTGACTAAGCCTGAATGTTGTCCTGTTGTTCTGATTTTGCCCTCCTAGCAGAGAGTTAACCTCTGACCCCTGACTACCCATAAAGCACGGCTCCATGTCAAGGCCCACTAACTTGTGAAGATTATTTGCTGACAGTGCTCAGTCTCTTCATAACCTTAGGCTCATTGAATCATCATGGCCACTTCCCTTTAACTGGCATTCGTTGTTGAAGTTGCATTGCCAATTCCTCCAGAATTGCTCTGGAGACTCCGGGAATGGAAGATTAATCTCTGGGACACTGCTACAGTCAAAACCTGGGCAACAAAATGATTTTGTGTTTTCCTCATTTACTGGTGATAAAAATATTGGAGATGGGCGCAAGGTGGGGAAGGTTGTCTGACCGGGTGGGGAGGAGCGGTGCGATTGGAGGAGGGAAGTCATGTGATGAAACCTCCATTCAGAGTTGACGACTCTACACTGAAGCGACTGAACTTCAAAAATGCACAGAAGTGAAATAGGGAAACAAAACCGCGACAATTCGTTTTAAATTGATTTTTTTTTTTAAAAATGAGAACAATGATCGGGAATTTTTCCAAAAAAAAGTCCACTAGATGACGTAAAACAGGCTGAATGATGTTAAAATGGAGAGGAAGTGATCTTTGTACTGTGGAATTCTCTGGTAAGAAGTAGATTGTGATCAAAATGCTACAAAAACAAACAGGGGCTGCAGCCACGCAGTGAATAGGTGAATTACTTCTTCAGCCCCTTGCTCAGTCTACTGGGAATTCAGTGTGGCATTGAGTCACCCTGACCAGCGAGATCACAGGTTCGATCCCTGGTTTGTGTCGAGTTAGCTGACCTCAACAACAACAGCTTGTATTTATATAGCACCTTTAAAGTCATGAAATGTCCCAAGGTGCTTCACAGAAGCACGATATAACAAAGAATGACCCCCAAGCCATATAAGGAGATATTAGACCAAATGACTAAAAGCTTGGTCAAAGATATAAGTTTAAAGGAATGTCTTAAACATTGCGAGAAAAGAGACATGTCTAAGCTTTTCGCATTAATATATGTACACAGGGCCCTGTTCCTTGCAGACAGAAAGAATATGTACATACATTGCGCTTGTTTTAGCTAAACAAAATAAGTGATGGCCATTCACTGACTCAGTCCTCAAGGCCAATGCTTTGGCTAATCAGGGTCAAGCTGCCTGGTTTAAATTTCAAACAAAGCTTGGCAGTTAACTGTCAATCACCATCAGTGGTGCATTGTCCAGGGCAACGCCACTTGCCGACCAATCAGCACCCTGTTCACATACAGTATAAACTGTCATTTTCCCCCTTGTATTGGTATTCTTGCGAGTGTCCTGATGGGTGCAAGATGAAAAGCTCCGACATGTCTCTTTTACCAGCAATACTCAAGTTCTGTACTACCAAACGACTATTTGAATGCTTTAAAAGAGGAAAGTGAGGGAGAGAGGCGAAGAGGTTTAGAAGGGGAATTCCAGAGCTTGGGGCCCAGGCAGCTGAAGGCACGGCCGCCAATGGTGGAGCGATTAAAATCTTGGATGCTCAAGAGGCCAAAATTGGAGGAGCGCAGAGATCCTGGAGAGTTGTGGGGCTGGAGGAGATTACAGAGATAGGGAAGGGTGAGGCCATGGAGGGATTTGAAAACAAGGATGGGAATTTTCAAAGCAAGATGTTGCTTGACTGAGAGCCAGTGTAGGTCAGTGAGCTCAGGGGTGATAGGGGGACGGGACTTGGAGTAAGAAACAGGCAGCAGAATTCTTTCATCAGTCTGGACTGAGCTAGGGGTGGAAAGACAGTCAACTCAACATTGACTCCATTCAAGGCAGCCCAATTTTGGTGGGGGCCTCAAACCTGCCTTTACCCTGTTCTCTCTTTCCGATCTTCCAACCAATTACCAACAAAGGCTACTTCCAATTCCATGCACTCTCAGTTTTGCTAATAACCTCTTGTGTGGAACTTTATCTAATAATCTCTTGGAGTCCATATAGACAACATCCATTGACATTCCCCTGTACACCATATCAGTGGCCTCCTCAAACAAATTTAGCTAGTTTAGTCAGACCCTCCCTTCTGTACTGGCTCCAGGCTCACTGTCCAATGAAGTTTGGCGGGCAGGCTCCTGGTGCCCAATCAAAGGTCTGGCAGCTCTGAAGTCTCAGCAGTGCCAGCGGGAGAGGTGGGCACTGTTGAGGCAGGTAAGTGACCTGCGGGGTGGGGGGAAGGGGGGCACCTCAAAATGGAGGCGCCCTCAGACAGGTAAGTAAAAACTCAAATTCCAGGACAGCCAAGGGTGCCAGGCTATACTGATTGCAGGACGAAACCCTCCGTGAGGATCACGGGAGCCAAGGGGTTGCTGCCTTTTGTGCCCGCGGCCCCCTCGGTGGGGCACGGAACCTCCAACTCCGATGGCAGCCCGGACTGCCACTCCTCGAAGCTGGCGGCCTGCATAGATGGCAGCCGATACGCCGCCCAACCCACTGCTGGTAAGCCTCCCCGGCAGTCGGAGAGCACCAGGGAGCCTTCACGACTCCCTGCTATTTTACCGCCCCCCCCCCGACCCGCCTCCAGTCCCTCCCACCTGAGCACAACTCCGCCCCTCTGATGACAGTTTCAGTAAGCTTCCCATAATGCACTTTGCTCTGCAGCTCCCTGGTTTCTCCCTCCCCTCCCCCCCACCCCCCTCCGGTCTTAAATAATGGAGTGAAATCTTGAGGAGGGGAGGTAAGATAGGGGAAAGAAACAAGAAATCAAAAAAAAAAGAAACTGAATTCAAAGAGATGGACTCTAGGACCCTGGGGAATATTCTAATACTGTTGGGACTGGGCTGTGATTCCTCTTAAAGCTACTTTGGGGGAGACAGGTGACACTCGCTGGGGAGTGTTTACTGTGCATCCCTTGTTACCCTGAGGGCATTAAGGGGGTAGACTTCCAACTTGGGGTTTGGGGGTGTTCAAACAGCATTGCTGAAATGGAAATGAAACCAAATTTCAGGGCCATGGGGAGAAAGCTGGGGTATGGGGCTAAATTGGACTGCTCTCCCCAAGAGCCAACTCAGACATGGGGAACTGCGTGACCTTGTGCTGGGCTGTAAGGTTCTATGTTATGACCTAGGAAACTGCACACAGTCCCCGGCCTGTACCTTGCTGCCATGTCTGCCCCATCCAGTTACACAGTTTAAACTCTCTGACATGGTGTGCCAGAGGCCTGCGACAGCTGGTGGGAATCACTTTGGGAGGCAGTGGAGTGCTGACCTCGTCTGGCCTGTGTTTGGCTGCAGTTCTTGCATCCAGAGAGCCAAACAGAAAGGCTGCACATGTTATAATGACCTCCCTTTAAATAGTGCTTGCTTTGCGAGAGGCCGTGTGGGATTGTTTTTGTTTAGTGCTCCATGGCCATGACCGGGTGAGTGAAGACCACCGGTTGGGGCGGGGGGGGGGGATTGGAAGAGTAAATGTTGAAAGAAGATCCTATCCCTGGGCATGGGAAAGTCTTCCAGCCTCAGCCTCCTTCTTCCCCACCCTGCCCCCTCACTCTCTCTCTCTGTTCCCATGCCCTTTAAGACCCTGCACGGCCTCTGTGAAGGAACCTCCTGGCATATGAAATTGCAGGCCTCTCCTCCCCGTCTGGGTTCGCTCCCTCCGATTATTGGTCATCTTTTCGTTTTCTGCTCGCCAAGAAACAGTCTTCAGATGTCCAAATTTTAAGAGTGCAAACAAGTGCCCAGCCAAAAACAGCGACGCGTTGCCGAAGCTTTTCAGCTCACAGTCATCAGGACAAACACAAAAATACCAAATTTCAAACCATCACAACAATTTATACGATAGGAGAAAAGGGTACTGATCGACTGGCGAGTTGACTCTGATTGGCTGAGGTGTATCCAGGGAGAAAGCAGTGCACATCTAAAGGCTCCCCAAGCTCCCGGGTAATTCAGAAAAGGTGCAAGGCTTGAACATATTCCTTTTGTTTGCAGAGAACAGGTCCCTGTGTATGAATGTTGCTTCTAGCTAGTGTAACTCTTTCAAGTTATCAACTGATCACATGCAACTCTTTCAAGTACATTCACAGTTCTTGGTTTCCAGGAGTAGGACATGAACCCACAACCTTCTGATTCAAAGGCGAGGGTGCTATGAACTGAGCCACAGCTGACACCCCTTCTAGCCAGTGTAAATGAGCCTCATTACAAGCTTGAGTGATTATCTTAAACTGGTTGTTAGTGTAGCTATTAGCTCACTCAGGATTGTTCAGGCTTGTTAGAAGAGAGACATGTTACTGAAGCTTTTCATCTTGCACTTATCTGGACAAGAATGCCAAATTACAATTTATACTGCCGCAGAAAAGGGTGCTGATTGGTTGGCAAGTTGACTCTGATTGGTTGAGGCACCATGGAAAAGCCTGCCACCATTCCTTGCATCTGCTACTGTCTTTGTGATTCACAGCCTGGTCCGCTGGATATTGTGGAGAGCTGTTGCACTGCCAAGCGTTTTTGTTGGCTCTTCCCTAGACATGTTCTCTTGGGTGAGCAATGTAGAAGTCTTCCTTTCCGTCATCTTAACAACCTTTGTTGGTAAATCTGAAACCCTGTATCTCTCTCCAGCCTCTGCCTTCCATGAGCTCAGCTGAGGATGCAGCACGCGGGAAATCTCCTCCATAGGAAAAACCTGGCCAGGAATGACAAAAATACACTCGTCACAAATTCCTGATGGAAAGTTCTATGTGGAAGATTATTCCCCCAAAGTGTTTTTACCCTGATCACACTTTGTACATTGGCTCTATACTTTGGACCCCCAATCATGTCATTATAAACCTCTGTTGATGAATGCAGTGAAGTGACATCCCAATTCACTGAGTGTTGGCCATTCAGCTATGGAGGGCACCAGAAGTAAGCTGAATTTTGTCCTCAGTTAAGGTGACCAGAAATGCACACAGAGAAGGAGGTATAAGAGAGAGAGAAAATAGGCACAAGAACCCAGGCTGATTTTTCCCCCCGCTATAGAGGCACAGGGAGCAATTGCAGTGCCAACCCAGCTGAGACCAGGGATTTGGACGCAATAACTTCTGGTCTGTTAGGGTTAGTACAAAACCGGGCAGTGTGTTGATTCCCTCAGTTACCAATGAAATGGGAGACCGTTATATGACAAGCAGTTTATGTACTGCTACTCTCACCCCATGAGGTGTCAGCTGTGGCTCAGTTCATAGCACCCTTGCCTTTGAATCAGAAGGTTGTGGGTTCATGTCCCACTCCCGGAAACCAAGAACTGTGATTGTACTCGAAAGAGTTACAATCTGTGACTGTTGATAACTCGAAAGAGTTACTCTCATCCCATGGGCTGGATGTTGCTGTTGCAAATCGGGTGGGCCACACTAACCCCCTCCACCCCGGCGTAAGTGTAAAATAGGCCGCAATGTCATGGGGTCAGCAATACGATGCTATCGTGCCAGTCTCCAGCAATTACAGAAGGCGAGCGGGTGCGGAAGTCGGCAGCCATTTTGAAATTGCTAATTAGCAAACGATTGAGCTTGCTAACGACCCAATCATCTGCAAGTTTGCGTTGCCCGCGGCATTTTCCAGGCGTCAGACATGGAAAGGTTTGTGAGTGTTTTACGGCAGCACGAGAGCAGAAGAAAACACCAGGACCATGGCTGAATGTAGCAGCAGATTCTGTTGAGGAAGGTGACAGTGTCTGCATTTTTTTTTTACATTTTAAACTCATTTCTTAGCTTTTTTGAGCCTTCAATAAAAAAATAAAGACTGATTCTGAGATTGGGGTCCTTTAAACTCTCTCTACAGGTGCTGCCAGACCTGCTGAGTATTTCCAGCACCCGCAGTATTTTGCTTTTATTTTGCTCTAAGGAAAAAAAGTCGCGTCCTGGCCTACAGTACTGATTGGGCATGGAGTCCTCCCTTGCACTGCTAACGGCCTCCTTTCTGCAGGACGGCCAGTAATTAGGCAGCCGAAACTTGATTGGACAAGCTGAGACGGCAGGGGGTGGGAGCGAGCTGACCCCTCGGTTTATGTCTTGGGTAAATGAGTTGGTTGAACTCTGACTGCACGCCTTCCTATGTTGTCCTCAATTGCTGCTTGCAATCAATAACGGGGAGAGACTGATATAAGAATAAACAGTGATGGTTTATTGAGACATAGGGCAGAGCACCAGATCATACGTGCTCACTCAGAAACCTCCAGAACGAGACTTACAGTTCCCAGTTGCCCACGCTGTACAGTAATTTGTCAGTGCTGTCACATGATCAGTACACTTCCGTTCTCTTAAAGGGACAGGGTACCTCACTTTACCACACCTCGGTTTCCATTCCGCCTCCCTCACTCCGCCAAGAAACGTAAAATCCAGCCCCGTGATCCTGCAGTCCTCGCTTAAAAATATACAAGCAATTTTCCCACTTCCTTCAGCTTCTCCATGGCCTATTGGCTACGCAACAGCCCTATTCCAGGCCGCTTTTGAATTAGCTACTTGAAGACAAGTGACATTGGCCACCGACTAACTTGTGCTCTGATTCTCTTTCCAACTTTCAAGGAAAATACCTCATCGCTGCTTGGCCAAGATAGGGAACTCAGAATGGAGGAAGCGAGGAATGAGAATCCACATAGCAATTGCGTGCTGCGCCAACTGGCGTTGGTCAACTTGGTTCAGTTTGTTGAAAAGGGCCCAAAGAGTCGCCCTTACGTTCTGATAATTAATGTAACAGGGGAAGAGTGGCTAGAGACAATAAAGGCAGCACTGGTCTACATATCTTGGCCAATATCTGCAAACCTAGGCATCAGCTGTGGCTCAGCGGGTAGCACGTCAGCCTCTGCATCAAAACATTCAAGCCCCACTCCAGAGACTTGAGCTCATAATCTAGGCTGACACTCCCAGCCTCGTACTGAGGGAGTGCTGCAGTGTTGAAGATGCCATCTTTCAGATGAGACATCAAACTGAGGCCCTGCCTGCCCTCTCCGGTGGGCATAAATGACCCCCATGGCACTATCGGGCAGAGGAGTTCTTCTCAGTGCTCCATCCAATATTTATCCCTTAACCAGCATCAGTGAAGCATATTATCTCATGGCTGTTTGTGGGATCTTGCTGTGCAGCCCACACCTGCCATGTTTCCTACGACAGTGACGACACTTCTTTGCTTGTAAAGGGTTTTGGGACCTCCTGAGGTTATGGAAGGCGCTATATAAATGCAAGCCTTTATTGCTGCCAGCCAAGGCACAGCAAGGGCCTCAACAAAGCAACTTAGCTGTGATGTCAGGTGAGCATCACCTTCCCTGCGCCACTGTGAATTTTCTATTTTCCCCCGCACTAGACATCCCCATGACCTCTCTGAATGAGGCCATCAATGTAGAACCAGCTGGAGCTAAAGGAGGAGGTGGGATGTGGGTTACCCTCTACATTGGATTGAGTTGGCACTGCACTCACTCATACATCGGGCAGCAACAGGAGACTTCCAATACAACTGTCCAGCCTGCTTTTGAGCCTACCGTCCCTCCGAATGAAGGAGCAGCGCGCTATGCTACCATTCCACCCATAGTAATAGGGTAGACATGGAGAAAATGTTCCCACTTCTGGGAGAGACCAAAAGGAGCGATCATAAATATAAACTAGTCACGAATAAATCCATTGAGGAATTCAGGAGAAACCTCTTCCCCCAGAGAATGGTGAGAGTGTGGAACTTGCGACCACAGGGAGTGGTTGAGGTGAACAACATAGATGCATTTAAGGGGAGGCACATAAGGGAAAGAGGAGGTCTTGTGATGCAGTGGGTAGAGTCCCTACCTCTGCTCCAGAAGCTCCAGGTTCAAGTCCCACTTCAGGACTTGATGACTACAGAAGGTGTGTTTGTAATGTGGCCAAACAGGTTGATTATCAACCTGCAAATCCTTCCAACGCACACCAGTGGCAGGTGATAAGAGCGGGAGAGATTCCTGGTCAACCATGCGATATAAAGAAATTGGACCCTCTATCATCACTATCCATAGCTCCAGACTACAACATGCATGTCAAAGTGCGTGTTGCCACAGCAACTCAGACTCACACATCAATGCCACATAAAGGAGAAAGGATGGCATGAAGTAGCTTGTGTGGGGCAGAGGCCAGTTGGGCTCAGTGGCCTGTTCCTGTGCTGCAGATTCTGTGTGACTTTATGCAAAGTAGTCAGGGGTTGAACTCCAACTTGCCAGTTGAATGATTTGAATCTAAACCCCAAGCTCCTAAATACTGGGCAGTAGAACACCAAGTTACACGCGCCCAAGGGTTTCGCTGCTGTACAGATTTCACAAAATATTATTTCTGGAATTAAAATAAAAATGGAAATGCTGCAAAAAGAAATAACTGCAAACACAGCAAAATTGTGGAGTTTTACAATCGAACGCACTTGAATGGTGCAATCTGTATTGTATTACCGTGTCAAATAGATGATTAAGTGGGAGGCCTTTTCAGCCAGGAATGGGAGAATTAAATAGGAAATACACTATTAGGGCTGCAAAATAAGAAAATATGAGCTGTGGATCTTGGCCAGACAGGAAGAGGCAGCAATAAGAGAACATTTGAGTTTCTCCCACATCCATACAGTGACTGCTGCCAAGGGTAGAGAGAGAGACAGGAAACTGAAGGAACGGATTTAGTCCAGGGGACTGGCTATGACAATGAGGGGTGGGCTGTTGAAACTTAATTCCTATTTCTGTTCCCTTGGCTGTGTGAGTGTGTGTGCCTGTGTTTTTTTCTCTCTGTTAAGGTTGAGTTCCATTTGAAGAACAAAGCTGGACTATTGGCATTGCAGCCTTGATATAGAATTGATTTGGATTTAGTCTACTGCATGCTAAAGGAAGGCGGCAAGCTGTCAGAGGTATGTCTGATGATATAGCACTCAACACCAATTGACGGAATAAGCTGTCTGTCACTAATCTGTATATTGGCGTGTGGAATTCTAGGACTACACGTAACTATGAAGCATAGTCAAATGTTCATAGCATTGTCTGATTTTGAGATAAATGATGTGCTTTGTGGCGTTATAGAGACATGTTTCACAATCGGATGTCTAATTTAAGTCCTCAAAATGTACTCTGGGCAAAAGTGGTATTTACCAGGAACTCGCAGAGTAGATGATTCACTCCATCAGAACTAACACAAGGGAGGTTGCCAATTGAGCTGGGTTTATTTATTATAAAGACAGGTTGGGAAGGTTTGCTTGCACTCTGAGCAGAGACAGGAAGAAAGCGGAGAGGGTGGTGTGCAGAGGGGACGTGTTGGGTGGGTGATTTTTGCAGCTCACTGGGTGCAGCAGAATCGTTACCTGGTTCCATTGTCTCCGGACAGTCACGGAGATTTTCCTCTCTCTTCCCACATCGCACTCCTCTCCCATTTACCGCCCCCCTCCCAACCCTGCCCCTTCCCATTCCGCTTCCCCCTTCCCCGCTCCCAGGCTGACGGGTTGTGTGGTAGTTTGCCCCCATGCCGGGGGCAAAGCCGCTCCCCGAGTGAAGCTCTTCCTCAAGCGGACAAGCATATCTGCCAAATCCAAAGGAGCCGCTCTCAAGGCAGCACAGGTTCAGGTGCACGCCACTCATAGCTTCGCCGAGCATGTTTTAATTAGGAAATAAAATGGCGGGGCAAATTGTGGGCAGCGGCGCCAGACACCCTGACATGTGCTGCCCGCCAGCAAAGCTCGTCATCTGTCAGGCTTAGCCGAACGAGTACCCAACCCGCCTCTCCTCCCACCAAAAGAGCCAACATCCCAAGTTGAACTGAGGGTATCGTGGGTATCGACCATATAAGATTGATAAAAGGGGGTCTCTAGATTTATTATTAAGCCTTTTTGTTATAAATGGACCTCACTCTGGCAAAATTCCACCCCCTCCCCCCGCCTCACAATCTGGTGCTATGTGGCATGCCCTGGCCTAGATGCCAGCTTCTCAGACCTCTGGCAGCAATTGCCCACAGCGCTCCCTGCACCCCCCCCACCACCCCCTCACCACCACCCGTCTCCAGCCACGAGATCACCCAAACGGGATCATTATGGGTGATCAGCTATTGGATTTTCCTTCCTCCTTTCTAAGCAAGCCCCTTGTCTCTACTGTGCAGATCCAGGTGGGGACTGAAGCGAGGAAATGAAGCAATGTGGGCACATCACAGTGAATCATTTGCCATCCAGACCCACAAAACCAATTCAACATTTTCAAAGGCTTGGGGGGAACTTACAGAACCCACTGGTGTGCTAATCGGGAGCTGTGCTATTTTTTTTCTCAGCAGCTAATGCATTAAAACAACTGTTTAACCCTCAGCTGCTCTTTAATACACTTTCTTTCCTCCAAATATTTTTTTGCCTCCTTTCCTGAGGTCAGTGACTCTCAGATGGGTTCCAGGTCCATGGGAGTCGACAGCCCTTCCCGTATCTTGTCCCAACGCTTATTCTCCACCTGCGGGCTCGTATGAGGCTGGAAATTCTTCAAGCCGTTCCACTTATTGCACACTTGTGTGTTAATGTAGGGAAAATTCTTCCAACTTTTGTCCCTGTTTCCAAGATTGCTTCCTGTCTGAAGTTAGCATTCCACATAATAGCAGGGATTCTGTCCCCCAATCTCGGTCCATGCCAGTGTTTATGCTCCTCATAAGCTTCGTCCCACCCTATTTCATCTCACCCTCTCACCGTTTCCTTCTATTCCTTTTTTCCCTCATGTGTTTATCCAGCTTCCCCTTAAATACATCTCTATCCTATTCACCTCAACCACTCCCTGTGGCAGCAGGTTCCACATTCTCACCACTCTCTGGGTAAAGACGTTTCTCCTGAATTCCTCGTTGTCTTATATTGATGGCCCCTAGTTTTGGAATCCCCCACAACTTCTCTATGTCTACTCTATCAAATCTCTTCATATGGTCTCATAGAAGGCCAGTACCACGTGCTGCAGGTCTATAATCCCAGATAGAGCTAGCTAAGGCTCCAGACCTATGCCGTCTACTGTAAGATGGCCTGCAGACACGCTCGAACGTCGAAATCCATGAAAACAAAAATGGCCACAGATGCCTTATTCCAATCTCTCGGGGATACATCCAGTTCAGCATCAGGACCAACGGTATCTGAAGGGTGGGACAGAGCAGAATATCACTCTATGCATTTGAAAGGGACTTTACTCCATCGATGTCCAGCAGGCAGGAGGTCCTCAGTGTAGAATAGTACACGTCGATGCTCACATTTGCAAATGTAATGTGCCCCATTGTTTGAAGAGAAAGGTTGGAAGACTGGTGGTTTGGAGATTCTGGAGGCTCACTGCTAACACGGCTAATGGTGCCATCCACACACGGCAACAGATATAGCAAAATAATTCCCTCTCAAGTACACGGCTGGGATCTTAAATTAGCATTTCAGATGTATGACCTGATCAAGGTGCAGTTGGAAAGGGGGGTCTCCTTATTTAAGGAAGGATGTAAATGCGTTAGAAGCAGTTCAGAGAAGGTTTACTGGATTAATACCAAGACTGGGTGGGTTGTCTTATGAGGAAAGGTTGGACAGGTTAGGCTTGTATCCACTGGAGTTTAGAAGAGTAAGAGGCGACTTGATTGAAACATATAAGATCCTGAGGGGTCTTGACAGGGTGGATGTGGAGAGGATTTTTCCTCTTGTGGGAGAATCTAGAACTAGGGGTCACTGTTTAAAAATAAGGGGTCGCCCATTTAGGACGGAAATGAGGAGAATTTTTTTCTCTCAGAGGGTCGTGAGTCTTTGGAACTCTCTTCCTCAAAAGGCGGTGGAAGCAGAGTCTTTGGATATTTTTAAGGCAGAGGTGGATAGATTCTTTATCAACAAGGGGGTGAAAGGTTATCAGGGGTATGTGGGGTTGAGGTTACAATCAGATCAGCCATGATCTTATTGAATGGTGGAGCAGGCTCGAGGGGCCGAATGGCCCACTCCTGCTCCTAATTCGTATGTTCGTATGTATGTAATGAACAGTAATGTTCATGACTGTAAGACTTCCACAAGGTCACCACAATTGTTGCGTTTTACATGCCTTTGGTCTTCAAAGGGGACTCAGCATGGAAAATGGTAGGCTTATTAGGACAGGGCTGCTGTTCTGTGCAGGTGCACAAGGAGCAGACAGAGCTAACAGAGCAGCCCCGAGCATAACAAGCACTTACATATCAAATGCCCCTCTGTCCTGTAAATTGCGGAGAACCTCAGTGGTCTCTGAGGAGAGCGTTGATGACATGCAGCACAGGTCGGAGAGCTGACACTATAGTAGGACAGCCCCACTTCCCACTCGCTCTCCCTCTGAGCAAGGCTCCGGATTGCAGGAATGCCAAACATCTCGATGTTCCCTCATTCCTCTGATCAGAGGATCGAGGGCACGGGCGACAAAGTTAGATTTGCTTTAGAATTCTCCGTAAACACTCCAAAAGTCTCTTTCACAAGAGCTCGGTTCTGTTGGCATGCACTGTTTATCAGACTGAAGTTTGTGCAAAAACATGTGGTGCCCAAAGAGGGCACAGCCCTCATTGCATTCAAAGTTAGTGGACAGATGAACAGGTGCAAAAAGTAGTCAAATAGGCGAATGGAATGTTGTCTTTATCTCGAGGGAACTGCAATACAAAGGGGAGGAAGTTATGCTACAGTTATATAAAACTCTGGTTAAACCACATCTGGAGTATTGCATGCAGTTCTGGCACTGCACCTCAGGAAGGATATACTGGTGTTGGAGAGGCTGCGGCTCAGATTTACTGGAAAGATACTGGGGCTTATGGGTTAATTTGTGAGGACATGTTGCACAGACTCAGCTTAGAGGTTAAAAAGTAAGGGATAATCGAATTGAGGCGTTGAAGGTGATGGAAGTTGATAGGGTCAATAGCGAGAAGCTATTTCCCCTGGTTGGGGGGATTTGGGGGTTGGGGAAGTCCAGAACCTTAAAATTTGAGCTGGGCCATTCAGGGGGTGATGTCAGGAAGCACTTCTTTACACAAAGGGGAGTGGAAATCTGGAACTCTCTCCCCCCACAAAAAGCTGTTGAGGCTGAGGCTCAATTGAAGGTTTCAAAAATGCTGAAATACCCTCTAGCCCCTTTCATCCCCCCACTTCTGCCAAAATGGTGCAAAATGATGAATACAGCGTTACTTTGCAGGATTGGGTATGAGTCCCCACATTCAAGAGAGGAACTGAGAGAAAAAAGAGAAAACTGTAACAAACATAAGTGAAAAAAGGCTTTAGCAAACAATCCCCACCCCCGCCCCTTACTCAAGCAGCTGATTGGAATGGATAAACAACTTGCACAATGTACATTCATCATAATCGGTCATGGCTCCTCTACTCTCAGTAATTGCAATATAACAGCTGTCCTGTCCTTATTCTTCAACTCATTCGTCAAAATAACTGAGCCTTCAGAAGGTTAAAAACTCCATCTTGTCACTGCCTATTGTAGTGAAAGGAACATCTTACGATCAAACCTCTCTTTTTAAGATAGAATCCCACCCCCACACCCCCCCCCCCCATGTCATCCAAAACCCTCATTAGTGCACTTGTACTGGCCTGTGTCCTGGTAAAGCAAGGCCCTGTCTGCTCTCTCAGGCGGATGCGAAAGATCCCTGGGCTACCACTTCGGAGAGGAGCAGGGCAGTTCTCCCCGGTGTCCTGGCCAATTTCCCAGCCAACACCACCAAAACAGCTTTAATTGGCCACTTAGCACATGGCTGTTTGTGGGATCTTGCTGTGTGCAAATTGGCTGCCGCTTTTCCGACCTCACAACAGCGACTACACTTCAGATGCGTCTCGTTGGCTTTACAGTTCTTTGGGAAATAGTTTGGAGATTCTGATAAAATTTACTTCATTGAAGTGCTGATGGACTGGAGTCCCATCCTGGGTGTACCCCCGCCTAGCACCCATTGCCTGTCAGGGTAGGCTCCGACTTCCCCCGACCATGCATTGGATAAAGCGGTTCAGGAAAAGTGAGTGAGTGAGCGAAGTACTTAATCGAACGCACACATGGACATTGGGTGAAGGTCTCTTCCGGTTGCTATGGCAACATCATAACGATAGCAGGAAGCTTCCCTCTGGCCACCATTTCTAGTGAATCTGTAGTGACATTTAAGAATGCTTTTCTGACATTTTTCAATTTGGTCTGGTAATGCTCCTGTTAAGCATTTTGTTAAAGGCACTGCATAAATGTAAGATGTTGTTGCCTTTGTAGCAGTGGTGGATGGGGGAAGTCTCCTTGCTAAATTGACAAAGTGCTTAAAGTGCTTAAAGCTCTTCTTCCATTGATGGCGCTCACACTCCATTGACAAATGGTAGACTGGCTGGGATTTCCCATTTCAGTGCTCTTGGTGGGGGGGCACATATTGGAGAATTCCACATGCACCCCCAGCCCATGGCCTTTGGACTGGCCTGAGAGTGTGGAATATTCCGATATTTGTCTCCAACCCATTCCAGAGAAATTGCAGGGGGAAATCCCAGCCACTGAGAATCAATGTTTTATCTAATTGTGCTTCTGTAAAGCACCTAGTTTTACTATGGTGAGTTGCTGCAGTGCATCTTGTAGATGGATACACTCTGCTGCTGCTGCGTACAGGTGGTGGAGGGAGTGAATGTTTGTGGATGTGGTGCCAATCAAGTGGGCTGCTTTGTCCTGGATGGTGTCACACAGGGACTCCGAGTTGCTGTGGTACTTTTACATGCATGTTGTAGTCCGGAGCTGTGGATAGTGATGGTAGAGTCTCCAATTTTCTTTCCATAACACGGCCAACAAGGAATTCTCCCACTCTTACCACCTGCCATTGGCGTGTGCTGTCAGGATTGGCAGGTTGATACTCAGCCTGTTTGATGGTCAAGTCCTAGAGTGGGATTCATACCCAGGGCTTCTGGCTCAGAGGCAAGGGACACTACCCATTGCACTACAAGACTTCCATTATATTCAAGATGCCATATAAAAGCAAGATGTTGTTGGTACATGAAAGCAAGAAACCCATGAGTCTGAGATTCCGCAGGGGATCTCCCAATGCACCCCCAGGGAGAAACTGGCAGAAATCCTGGGAACAAGATGGACTTGGCTGGGAGAATCCAATCTGTTCCACCATTCAATTAACCCGTGATCTGTATCTTAGCTCCATCTATCTGCCTTGGTTTGGTAACCTGTAATATCCTTAGCCAGCAAAAATCTATGCATCTCAGTTTTGAGATTATCAATGATCACCAGTGCTTTGGGAGAGGGAGTTCCAGATTTCCACTACTCTTCATGTGAAGAATTTCAAGGCTTCATATGCTCGTGTGAATAATGCTCTCATCTTCCTAACTTTACTGAGGCCACACGGTATACCTTGCCTGTTGGGGGTAGACTCGGAAAGATTTAGACCGATAAAGCTACTCAAAGCACCAGGTGCCACCAGTTACTTTCTTCTTGAAGCTGCTCATCCACAAAGAATCCCTTTTGGCCCCTGCGATGTTCCCACGCTTGCAACCGAGCTAACAGCAGCACTGGTTCTGATCCAACAGAACTGGCTAGTGCTGGGTCTGATCAAATGTTGAGTTCAGAGTGCCTCTCACCAGCAATCAGAGTTACCCAGCTCAAGTAACATTCGTGCCACACAAGTGCCAGGCAATGACCATCTCTAACAAGAGAGAATCTAACCATCACCCCTTGACATTCAATGGCATTACCATCGCTGAATCCCCCACTATTAACACCCTGGGGGTTACCATTGACCAGAAACTGAACTGGACTAGCCATATGAATACTGTGGCTACAAGAGCAGGTCAGAGACTGGGAATTCTGCAGTGAGTATCTTACCCTCTGACTCCCCAAAGCCTGTCCATCATCTACAAGGCACAAGTCAGGAGTATGATGGAATACTCTCCACTTGCCTGGATGAGTGCAGCTTCAACAACACTCAAGAAGCTCAAAAACATCCAGGACAAAGCAGCCCACTTGATTGGCACCCCATTCGCAAACATTCACTCCCTCCACCACTGACGCACAGTGGCAGCAGTGTGTACCATCTACAAGATGCACTACAGGAATTCACCAAGGCTCCTTCGACAGCACCTTCCAAACCACCTAGAAGGACAAGGGCAGCAGATACATGGGAACACCACCACCTGGAAGTTCCCCTCCAAGTCAATCACCATCCTGACTTGGAAATATATCGCTATTCCTTCACTGTCGCTGGGTCAAAATCCTGGAACTCTCTCCCTAACAGCACTGTGGGTGTACCTACATCACATGGACTGCAGCGGTTCAAGAAGGCAGCTCACCACCACCTTCTCAAGGGCAACTAGGGATGGGCAATAAATGCTGGCCCAGCCAAAGATGCCCACATCCCATGAGGGAATAAATTTTTAAAAACAGAGAGAACAGGGATGAGCATCATTACTGTCCGAGCTGGGAACTCACAACCCTCTAGGTTCCTCAAATCAACAGCAGCATCAATCATTTTTATTTATATAGCACCTTTAACATAGTAAAAGCATAGCAAGGTGTTTCACAGGAGCGTCAATCAAACAAAGTTCAGCATCAAGCCACATAAAGAGATATTAGAGACAGATGATCAAAAGCTTGGTCAAAGAGATAGACTTTAAGGAGCATCTTAAAGGAGAGACAGAGAGGTGGAGAGGTTGAGGGAGGGAATTCCAGAGCTCAAAGTAGTGCTTCCCAAACTATTTTCCAATCTGACCCCATTTTAACGCTTGAAAATTAACATGACCCCAGACATCAACAAAAACAAAACAGCAATAAAGCAGCAGAGTAACATTCATTGTGTAATTATTAAAATTCCTGTATTATAGATCAACATAAAATAATGCATCATATAAATATGAAAATCTGAGTTTTTAATGTTCTTTGAAAAAAAATTATTATTTTATGTACTCATCAAGGTTTCAGCTAAGCTCTCCAGGGTCCCTGGTGACAGAAAACTCAATGAAGCCCATCTCCCCCCACCCCCACACACATTACAATCAGCTCCACTCCCCCACCATACACACACACACACCAGCCCCTCTTCCCAAACCCCTCCCCACCCCATACAAGCCCTCTTCCTTCTCCCCCTTGCCCCCACTCACGCACTCAGCAGCCCCTCCCCCCCTCTCTCGTTTTGACCTAGCTGCTGGTGCCTGTGAAGCAGAGTGACTACCCTGGGGTGAGGAGCCCATACTCAGGCAAACAGGAGCAGAAACACAGTAAAGTTTGAAGTCGCCACTCACCTTCCCAGGTCAGCCGCACGACCTCCCGGTTTTTCCCGCACTCAGTCAGTCACTTGTCGGCCTCTGCCTCTTGCAATTTTGCAGGTAAACATCTCGGGCCCACTTGGCACTCACCACTAAAAGTGGCTTCCAAGGTTAACGGACACTTTGGGCTCACTGTCCGCCCCTTTGCTATTTGGCAGCATTGATCCAGCGGGTCCAGGGCTGTCCCATCAGAGTCTACCATCTGGGCAGCCTCCTCTCCACAACTGCCATTGCTGTCTTGGAGGAAGGGAGCTCATGACCCCAAATATTACCTCTGCGACCCCATTGGGTAGTGGGGGGGGGGTGCGGTCGTGACCCACAGTTTGGAAACCCCTAGCTTAGAAACTCAGCAGCTGAAGACAAGTTGCCAGCAGCAGAGTGAAGAAAGTCGAGAATGTACAAGAGGCCGGAATAGAAGGAAAGCAGACATCTCCATAAGGGACAATCCATCAAAGAGGGAGGAGATCCAATCAGCATGGGCTGGAGTCAAATCCAAGTCACAAGGTTAGAGACGCACTGCCTGGTCTCCAAAATTCCTCCTTCTTCAGGTACCATGTCTTAAGAGGGCATTTGGGACCTTGGACTTCCATTGGATTGGTCCATGATTATACTTGGCAAAGTACTACAGAGGTTTACTGTTGCCTTCTGCAGTCTGGCTGACCAGGAAACTCTCCCACTCTTACCACCTGCCATCAGGCATCTAGGAAGAATTTGCAGGCTGATAATCAGCCTGTTTGGCTACATTATAAACACACCTTCCGTGGCCATCAAGTCCTGAAGTGGGACTTGAACCTGGAGTTTCTAGCCGAGAGGTAGGGGCACTACCACTGCACCATAAGACCTCCTCACTCCAAAATTAGAGACTCTAATTGTCAAGAACACTGAGGCTAAAAGATAGCAACTAAAATGGCTGATGTTCTACTCCAGAGAAGGGAGCCCTCAAACTCATTGCGAGAAGATGAAGGACGCGCACATTATAATGACAACTAGCTGTGCTTCTGGAGAGGGATATTATGGGAGGCTGGGCAATTGGGGGTTACGAGCAACTTAAGAAATAAGATCAGACTTGTTGGACTTAAGGACCGTCTCCTGTTGCTATAATTTCTTACGTTCTTATGAAATTGATAGATTCACTATGTTTGCATGAATGGATTTGCAGCGTGTTATAACTACTGTGGTACTGAATGTATCGGGGATGAGGATAGTTTGGCTTAGGGCATTGGGCTGAATTTTATGGGTTGGCCACTGTTTTTCACTTTCTATGGCTCTTGGAAATACGATCAACCAGGAGGGGGTTAGAAACGTAACCCATTATCTGATCGGGTGCAGAGGGCAGCAACAGGGTGCATCTCAAACAGGGCATAAAGCGGGAAATTTGGTGACGAGCGGGGAGGCGATGTTGCTTTTTGCCTGCAAGGCTGTAGCGATTTATGTCAGCTTGAGCAAGTATTTATTCAGCGTTTTAGTGCTTGGCGCAAGTTGGTGTCTTTTGAAAGAAAGACTTTGACGAAAAAAGGTCAATATAAATAATATGGACCAAGATACGGCAGAGCAAGTTGTGAGTGTGGACTGCAGTCTGTGGGAGTCTGTGGGCAGCTCTGTGCAAACTTGTCTGCAGTCGATTTCTCTTCCTCAAATCGCTCCTACGCGGAACCATTGAGCCTGCAGCGGGAGTTGGAGACGCACCAGCAAGTTACAGAGGGCAACCAGGTCTGGACAGCTTGCCCCAGATCTTGGTCACACCTTGCAGAGCGGTGCAGGATCAGAATGGGGTTGGCGTGACTGACTGCGTACAGAGTAAAGGACACCCAGGTCTGATAGGTAATAAGGATCTGCAGAAACCAATCCGGTCCAGTGGGGACAATTATGAGGTTTATTTAGAATTGGACAATCATGACAATTCACTTCTTAGGTTTTCAATCTCTCGCAAATATGGCTGCTAGATCCTCCCTGAAATAGTTGGCAATGGCTTCCATGCCAACTTATATTTGTTTTTTGCTATTTTATTGTTAAACTCCAAAGGTAGTCTGGAAAATGTTTCACTTTTAACATGGGGAGTGCAGAGAACTACAAAGGATTTACAGCAGAGAAACAGACCATTTCGCCCAAACAAAAATAAAAATAGCTGGAAAAACTCAGCAGGTCTGACAGCATCTGCGGAGAGGAGCACAGTTAACGTTTCGAGTCCGTATGACTCTCCATCAGAACTAAGGAAATAGAGAAATGAGGTGAAATATAAGCTGGGAGAGGGGGGTGGGACAGGTAGAGCTGGATAGAGGGCCAGTGATAGGTGGAGGCAAAGAAGAGATTGCCAAAGATGTCAAAGACAAAAGGACGAAGAGATGTTGACGGTGGTGATATTATGTAAGGAATGTGCTAATGGGGACATTTAGGGTAGAAAGCAGGACAAGCTAGTGGCAGATGGCCCTAGTGGGGTGGGGTGGGGGGAAGGGATCGAAATGGGCTAAAAGGTGGAGATAAAACAATAGATGGAAATAAATTTAAAAATAGGTAGGAAAAGAAAAATATATTTTTTTTAAATTATAAATTATTAGAAAAAGGGGGATCGGAAAGGGGGTGGGGATGAGGAGAGAGTTCATGATCTAAAATTGTTGAACTCAATATTCAGTCCGGAAGGCTGTAAAGTGCCTAGTTGGAAGATGAGGTGCTGTTCCTCCACTTTGCGTTGAGCTTCACTGGAACAATGCAGCAAGCCAAGGACGGACATGTGGGCAAGAGAGCAGGGTGGAGTGTTGGAATGGCAAGCGACAGGGAGGTCTGGGTAATGCTTGCGGAGAGACCGAAGGTGTTCCGCAAAGCGGTCACCCAGTCTGCAAATGGGACCATTTAGCCCAACCGGTTCATGCCAATGTTAATGCTCCCTATGAGCCTCCTCCCACCATATCAGCATAACCATGAATCCCTTTCTTCCTCATCTTCTTGTGCTAGATTTCATTAAATCCATCTATATTATTCACACACAACAATGTGGGAGAGTGTTCCACATTCTGACCACTGGTGAATCTCCCTTTAACCTTCCCTGCTGTAATGATTGCTCAGGAGAGGAATCTTCACTAGGTGAAGGGCCATCCTGCACTGTGCTGAAAAATAATAAAAGCTGAACTGATAACAGAACAATTGGAGTTCCTCATAGATTCTGCCAGGAGTAAGTAGCGTGACTACATGGTCTCATGACTAAAGGCCATTAACAATCTCTCAGCAGCATACTACAACTATTATGGAGTTAGGGAAAAACACTCAATGTTTTCAATGCTCTTTAGATGAAGTGATAAAAATTAATGAGCTTCGGAACCAAGAGCTGCAGCTTCGAAACACTTAGGTGTGTGGATGAAGGAGTATTTAGCAAATACTGACTCACGCTCAGGGCCGACACACTCCCCCACAGATACTAACTCACGGTCAGGGCCGACACACTCCCCCACAGATAGTAACTCACACTGAGGGCCGACAAACCCCCCCACAGATCCTAACTCACACTGAGTGCCGTCTCCCCGACAGATACTGACTCACACTGAGGGCCGTCTCCCTCCCCCACAGATACTGACTCACACTGAGGGCCGTCTCCCTCCCCCACAGATACTGACTCACACTGAGGGCCGTCTCCCTCCCTCACAGATACTGACTCACACTGAGGGCCGTCTCCCTCCCCCACAGATACTGACTCACACTGAGGGCCGTCTCCCTCCCCCACAGATACTGACTCACACTGAGGGCCGTCTCCCTCCCCCACAGATACTGACTCACACTGAGGGCCGTCTCCCTCCCCCACAGATACTGACTCACACTGAGGGCCGTCTCCCTCCCCCACAGATACTGACTCACACTGAGGGCCGTCTCCCTCCCCCACAGATACTGACTCACACTGAGGGCCGTCTCCCTCCCCCACAGATACTGACTCACACTGAGGGCCGTCTCCCTCCCCCACAGATACTGACTCACACTGAGGGCCGTCTCCCCCACAGATACTGACTCACACTGAGGGCCGTCTCCCTCCCCCACAGATACTGACTCACACTGAGGGCCGTCTCCCTCCCCCACAGATACTGACTCACACTGAGGGCCGTCTCCCTCACAGATACTGACTCACACTGAGGGCCGTCTCCCTCCCCCACAGATACTGACTCACACTGAGGGCCGTCTCCCTCCCCCACAGATACTGACTCACACTGAGGGCCGTCTCCCTCCCTCACAGATACTGACTCACACTGAGGGCCGTCTCCCTCCCCCACAGATACTGACTCACACTGAGGGCCGTCTCCCTCCCCCACAGATACTGACTCACACTGAGGGCCGTCTCCCTCCCCCACAGATACTGACTCACACTGAGGGCCGTCTCCCTCCCCCACAGATACTGACTCACACTGAGGGCCGTCTCCCTCCCTCACAGATACTGACTCACACTGAGGGCCGTCTCCCTCCCTCACAGATACTGACTCACACTGAGGGCCGTCTCCCTCCCCCACAGATACTGACTCACACTGAGGGCCGTCTCCCCCACAGATACTGACTCACACTGAGGGCCGTCTCCCCCACAGATACTGACTCACACTGAGGGCCGTCTCCCTCCCCCACAGATACTGACTCACACTGAGGGCCGTCTCCCCCACAGATACTGACTCACACTGAGGGCCGTCTCCCTCCCCCACAGATACTGACTCACACTGAGGGCCGTCTCCCTCCCCACAGATACTGACTCACACTGAGGGCCGTCTCCCTCCCCCACAGATACTGACTCACACTGAGGGCCGTCTCCCTCCCCCACAGATACTGACTCACACTGAGGGCCGTCTCCCTCCCCCACAGATACTGACTCACACTGAGGGCCGTCTCCCTCCCCCACAGATACTGACTCACACTGAGGGCCGTCTCCCTCCCCCACAGATACTGACTCACACTGAGGGCCGTCTCCCTCCCCCACAGATACTGACTCACACTGAGGGCCGTCTCCCTCCCCCACAGATACTGACTCACACTGAGGGCCGTCTCCCTCCCCCACAGATACTGACTCACACTGAGGGCCGTCTCCCTCCCCCACAGATACTGACTCACACTGAGGGCCGTCTCCCTCCCCCACAGATACTGACTCACACTGAGGGCCGTCTCCCTCCCCCACAGATACTGACTCACACTGAGGGCCGTCTCCCCCACAGATACTGACTCACACTGAGGGCCGTCTCCCCCACAGATACTGACTCACACTGAGGGCCGTCTCCCCCACAGATACTGACTCACACTGAGGGCCGTCTCCCTCCCCCACAGATACTGACTCACACTGAGGGCCGTCTCCCTCCCCCACAGATACTGACTCACACTGAGGGCCGTCTCCCTCCCCCACAGATACTGA
This sequence comes from Cetorhinus maximus, assembly GCF_964194155.1. Lineage (NCBI taxonomy): Eukaryota > Metazoa > Chordata > Chondrichthyes > Lamniformes > Cetorhinidae > Cetorhinus > Cetorhinus maximus. The sequence continues at coordinate 78,520 of NW_027597283.1, forward strand.
CTCACACTGAGGGCCGTCTCCCTCCCCCACAGATACTGACTCACACTGAGGGCCGTCTCCCTCCCCCACAGATACTGACTCACACTGAGGGCCGTCTCCCTCCCCCACAGATACTGACTCACACTGAGGGCCGTCTCCCTCCCCCACAGATACTGACTCACACTGAGGGCCGTCTCCCTCCCCCACAGATACTGACTCACACTGAGGGCCGTCTCCCTCCCCCACAGATACTGACTCACACTGAGGGCCGTCTCCCTCCCCCACAGATACTGACTCACACTGAGGGCCGTCTCCCTCCCCCACAGATACTGACTCACACTGAGGGCCGTCTCCCTCCCCCACAGATACTGACTCACACTGAGGGCCGTCTCCCTCCCCCACAGATACTGACTCACACTGAGGGCCGTCTCCCTCCCCCACAGATACTGACTCACACTGAGGGCCGTCTCCCCCACAGATACTGACTCACACTGAGGGCCGTCTCCCCCACAGATACTGACTCACACTGAGGGCCGTCTCCCTCACAGATACTGACTCACACTGAGGGCCGTCTCCCTCCCCCACAGATACTGACTCACACTGAGGGCCGTCTCCCTCCCCCACAGATACTGACTCACACTGAGGGCCGTCTTCCCCACAGATACTGACTCACACTGAGGGCCGTCTCCCTCCCCCACAGATACTGACTCACACTGAGGGCCGTCTCCCTCCCCCACAGATACTGACTCACACTGAGGGCCGTCTCCCTCCCTCACAGATACTGACTCACACTGAGGGCCGTCTCCCTCCCCCACAGATACTGACTCACACTGAGGGCCGTCTCCCTCCCCCACAGATACTGACTCAAACTGAGGGCCGTCTCCCTCCCCCACAGATACTGACTCACACTGAGGGCCGTCTCCCCCACAGATACTGACTCACACTGAGGGCCGTCTCCCCCACAGATACTGACTCACACTGAGGGCCGTCTCCCTCCCCCACAGATACTGACTCACACTGAGGGCCGTCTCCCTCCCCCACAGATACTGACTCACACTGAGGGCCGTCTCCCTCCCCCACAGATACTGACTCACACTGAGGGCCGTCTCCCTCACAGATACTGACTCACACTGAGGGCCGTCTCCCTCCCCCACAGATACTGACTCACACTGAGGGCCGTCTCCCTCCCCCACAGATACTGACTCACACTGAGGGCCGTCTCCCTCCCCCACAGATACTGACTCACACTGAGGGCCGTCTCCCTCCCCCACAGATACTGACTCACACTGAGGGCCGTCTCCCTCCCCCACAGATACTGACTCACACTGAGGGCCGTCTCCCTCCCCCACAGATACTGACTCACACTGAGGGCCGTCTCCCTCCCCCACAGATACTGACTCACACTGAGGGCCGTCTCCCTCCCCCACAGATACTGACTCACACTGAGGGCCGTCTCCCTCCCCCACAGATACTGATTCACACTGAGGGCCGTCTCCCTCCCCCACAGATACTGACTCACACTGAGGGCCGTCTCCCTCCCCCACAGATACTGACTCACACTGAGGGCCGTCTCCCTCCCCCACAGATACTGACTCACACTGAGGGCCGTCTCCCTCCCCCACAGATACTGACTCACACTGAGGGCCGTCTCCCTCCCCCACAGATACTGACTCACACTGAGGGCCGTCTCCCTCCCTCACAGATACTGACTCACACTGAGGGCCGTCTCCCCCACAGATACTGACTCACACTGAGGGCCGTCTCCCTCCCCCACAGATACTGACTCACACTGAGGGCCGTCTCCCTCCCCCACAGATACTGACTCACACTGAGGGCCGTCTCCCCCACAGATACTGACTCACACTGAGGGCCGTCTCCCTCCCCCACAGATACTGACTCACACTGAGGGCCGTCTCCCTCCCCCACAGATACTGACTCACACTGAGGGCCGTCTCCCCCACAGATACTGACTCACACTGAGGGCCGTCTCCCTCCCCCACAGATACTGACTCACACTGAGGGCCGTCTCCCTCCCCCACAGATACAGACTCACACTGAGGGCCGTCTCCCTCCCCCACAGATACTGACTCACACTGAGGGCCGTCTCCCTCCCCCACAGATACTGACTCACACTGAGGGCCGTCTCCCTCCCCCACAGATACTGACTCACACTGAGGGCCGTCTACCTCCCTCACAGATACTGACTCACACTGAGGGCCGTCTGCCCCACAGATACTGACTCACACTGAGGGCCGTATCCCCCACAGATACTGACTCACACTGAGGGCCGTCTCCCTCCCCCACAGATACTGACTCACACTGAGGGCCGTCTCCCTCCCTCACAGATACTGACTCACACTGAGGGGCGTCTCCCTCCCCCACAGATACTGACTCACACTGAGGGCCGTCTCCCTCCCCCACAGATACTGACTCACACTGAGGGCCGTCTCCGTCAAAGATACTGACTCACACTGAGGGCCTTCTCCCTCCCTCACAGATACTGACTCACACTGAGGGCCGTCTCCGTCACAGATACTGACTCACACTGAGGGCCGTCTCCCTCCCCCACAGATACTGACTCACACTGAGGGCCGTCTCCCTCCCCCACAGATACTGACTCACACTGAGGGCCGTCTCCCTCCCTCACAGATACTGACTCACACTTAGGGCCGTCTCCCTCCCCCACAGATACTGACTCACACTGAGGGCCGTCTCCCTCCCCCACAGATACTGACTCACACTGAGGGCCGTCTCCCTCCCCCACAGATACTGACTCACACTGAGGGCCGTCTCCCTCACAGATACTGACTCACACTGAGGGCCGTCTCCCTCCCCCACAGATACTGACTCACACTGAGGGCCGTCTCCCCCCCACAGATACTGACTCACACTGAGGGCCGTCTCCCTCCCCCACAGATACTGACTCACACTGAGGGCCGTCTCCCTCCCCCACAGATACTGACTCACACTGAGGGCCGTCTCCCTCCCCCACAGATACTGACTCACACTGAGGGCCGTCGCCCTCACAGATACTGACTCACACTGAGGGCCGTCTCCCTCCCCCACAGATACTGACTCACACTGAGGGCCGTCTCCCTCCCCCACAGATACTGACTCACACTGAGGGCCGTCTCCCTCCCTCACAGATACTGACTCACACTGAGGGCCGTCTCCCTCCCTCACAGATACTGACTCACACTGAGGGCCGTCTCCCTCACAGATACTGACTCACACTGAGGGCCGTCTCCCTCCCCCACAGATACTGACTCACACTGAGGGCCGTCTCCCTCCCCCACAGATACTGACTCACACTGAGGGCCGTCTCCCTCCCCCACAGATACTGACTCACACTGAGGGCCGTCTCCCTCCCCCACAGATACTGACTCACACTGAGGGCCGTCTCCCTCCCCCACAGATACTGACTCACACTGAGGGCCGTCTCCCTCCCCCACAGATACTGACTCACACTGAGGGCCGTCTCCCCCACAGATACTGACTCACACTGAGGGCCGTCTCCCTCCCCCACAGATACTGACTCACACTGAGGGCCGTCTCCCTCCCCCACAGATACTGACTCACACTGAGGGCCGTCTCCCCCACAGATACTGACTCACACTGAGGGCCGTCTCCCTCCCCCACAGATACTGACTCACACTGAGGGCCGTCTCCCTCCCCCACAGATACTGACTCACACTGAGGGCCGTCTCCCCCACAGATACTGACTCACACTGAGGGCCGTCTCCCTCCCCCACAGATACTGACTCACACTGAGGGCCGTCTCCCTCCCTCACAGATACTGACTCACACTGAGGGCCGTCTCCCTCCCCCACAGATACTGACTCACACTGAGGGCCGTCTCCCCCCACAGATACTGACTCACACTGAGGGCCGTCTCCCTCACAGATACTGACTCACACTGAGGGCCGTCTCCCTCCCCCACAGATACTGACTCACACTGAGGGCCGTCTCCCTCCCTCACAGATACTGACTCACACTGAGGGCCGTCTCCCTCCCCCAAAGATACTGACTCACACTGAGGGCCGTCTCCCTCCCCACAGATACTGACTCACACTGAGGGCCGTCTCCCTCCCCCACAGATACTGACTCACACTGAGGGCCGTCTCCCTCCCCCACAGATACTGACTCACACTGAGGGCCGTCTCCCTCCCCCACAGATACTGACTCACACTGAGGGCCGTCTCCCTCCCCCACAGATACTGACTCACACTGAGGGCCGTCTCCCTCCCCCACAGATACTGACTCACACTGAGGGCCGTCTCCCTCCCCCACAGATACTGACTCACACTGAGGGCCGTCTCCCCCACAGATACTGACTCACACTGAGGGCCGTCTCCCTCCCTCACAGATACTGACTCACACTGAGGGCCGTCTCCCTCCCCCACAGATACTGACTCACACTGAGGGCCGTCTCCCTCCCTCACAGATACTGACTCACACTGAGGGCCGTCTCCCTCCCCCACAGATACTGACTCACACTGAGGGCCGTCTCCCTCCCCCACAGATACTGACTCACACTGAGGGCCGTCTCCCTCCCCCACAGATACTGACTCACACTGAGGGCCGTCTCCCTCCCCCACAGATACTGACTCACACTGAGGGCCGTCTCCCTCACAGATACTGACTCACACTGAGGGCCGTCTCCCTCCCTCACAGATACTGACTCACACTGAGGGCCGTCTCCCTCCCTCACAGATACTGACTCACACTGAGGGCCGTCTCCCTCCCCCACAGATACTGACTCACACTGAGGGCCATCTCCCTCCCTCACAGATACTGACTCACACTGAGGGCCGTCTCCCTCCCCCACAGATACTGACTCACACTGAGGGCCGTCTCCCTCCCCCACAGATACTGACTCACACTGAGGGCCGTCTCCCTCCCCCACAGATACTGACTCACACTGAGGGCCGTCTCCCTCCCCCACAGATACTGACTCACACTGAGGGCCGTCTCCCTCCCCCACAGATACTGACTCACACTGAGGGCCGTCTCCCTCCCCCACAGATACTGACTCACACTGAGGGCCGTCTCCCTCCCCACAGATACTGACTCACACTGAGGGCCGTCTCCCTCCCCCACAGATACTGACTCACACTGAGGGCCGTCTCCCTCCCCCACAGATACTGACTCACACTGAGGGCCGTCTCCCTCACAGATACTGACTCACACTGAGGGCCGTCTCCCCCACAGATACTGACTCACACTGAGGGCCGTCTCCCTCCCCCACAGATACTGACTCACACTGAGGGCCGTCTCCCTCCCCCACAGATACTGACTCACACTGAGGGCCGTCTCCCTCCCCCACAGATACTGACTCACACTGAGGGCCGTCTCCCTCCCCCACAGATACTGACTCACACTGAGGGCCGTCTCCCTCCCCCACAGATACTGACTCACACTGAGGGCCGTCTCCCTCCCCCACAGATACTGACTCACACTGAGGGCCGTCTCCCTCCCTCACAGATACTGACTCACACTGAGGGCCGTCTCCCTCCCCACAGATACTGACTCACACTGAGGGCCGTCTCCCCCACAGATATAGACTCACACTGAGGGCCGTCTCCCTCCCCCACAGATACTGACTCACACTGAGGGCCGTCTCCCTCCCCCACAGATACTGACTCACACTGAGGGCCGTCTCCCTCCCCCACAGATACTGACTCACACTGAGGGCCGTCTCCCCCACAGATACTGACTCACACTGAGGGCCGTCTCCCTCTCCCACAGATACTGACTCACACTGAGGGCCGTCTCCCTCACAGATACTGACTCACACTGAGGGCCATCTCCCTCACAGATACTGACTCACACTGAGGGCCGTCTCCTCACAGATACTGACTCACACTGAGGGCCGTCTCCCTCCCTCACAGATACTGACTCACACTGAGGGCCGTCTCCCTCCCCCACAGATACTGACTCACACTGAGGGCCGTCTCCCTCCCCCACAGATACTGACTCACACTGAGGGCCGTCTCCCTCCCCCACAGATACTGACTCACACTGAGGGCCGTCTCCCTCCCCCACAGATACTGACTCACACTGAGGGCCGTCTCCCTCCCCCACAGATACTGACTCACACTGAGGGCCGTCTCCCTCCCCCACAGATACTGACTCACACTGAGGGCCGTCTCCCCCACAGATACTGACTCACACTGAGGGCCGTCTCCCTCCCCCACAGATACTGACTCACACTGAGGGCCGTCTCCCTCCCCCACAGATACTGACTCACACTGAGGGCCGTCTCCCTCCCCCACAGATACTGACTCACACTGAGGGCCGTCTCCCTCCCCCACAGATACTGACTCACACTGAGGGCCGTCTCCCTCCCCCACAGATACTGACTCACACTGAGGGCCGTCTCCCCCACAGATACTGACTCACACTGAGGGCCGTCTCCCTCCCCCACAGATACTGACTCACACTGAGGGCCGTCTCCCCCACAGATACTGACTCACACTGAGGGCCGTCTCCCTCCCTCACAGATACTGACTCACACTGAGGGCCGTCTCCCTCCCCCACAGATACTGACTCACACTGAGGGCCGTCTCCCTCCCTCACAGATACTGACTCACACTGAGGGCCGTCTCCCTCCCCCACAGATACTGACTCACACTGAGGGCCGTCTCCCTCCCCCACAGATACTGACTCACACTGAGGGCCGTCTCCCTCCCCCACAGATACTGACTCACACTGAGGGCCGTCTCCCCCACAGATACTGACTCACACTGAGGGCCGTCTCCCTCCCTCACAGATACTGACTCACACTGAGGGCCGTCTCCCTCCCCCACAGATACTGACTCACACTGAGGGCCGTCTCCCTCCCCCACAGATACTGACTCACACTGAGGGCCGTCTCCCTCCCCCACAGATACTGACTCACACTGAGGGCCGTCTCCCTCCCCCACAGATACAGACTCACACTGAGGGCCGTCTCCCCCACAGATACTGACTCACACTGAGGGCCGTCTCCCTCCCCCACAGATACTGACTCACACTGAGGGCCGTCTCCCCCACAGATACTGACTCACACTGAGGGCAGTCTCCCTCCCCCACAGATACTGACTCATACTGAGGGCCGTCTCCCCCACAGATACTGACTCACACTGAGGGCCGTCTCCCCCACAGATACTGACTCACACTGAGGGCCGTCTCCCTCCCCCACAGATACTGACTCACACTGAGGGCCGTCACCCTCCCCCACAGATACTGACTCACACTGAGGGCCGTCTGCCTCCCCCACAGATACTGACTCACACTGAGGGCCGTCTCCCTCCCCCACAGATACTGACTCACACTGAGGGCCGTCTCCCTCCCCCACAGATACTGACTCACACTGAGGGCCGTCTCCCTTCCCCACAGATACTGACTCACACTGAGGGCCGTCTCCCTCCCCCACAGATACTGACTCACACTGAGGGCCGTCTCCCTCCCCCACAGATACTGACTCACACTGAGGGCCGTCTCCCTCCCCCACAGATACTGACTCACACTGAGGGCCGTCTCCCTCCCTCACAGATACTGACTCACACTGAGGGCCGTCTCCCTCCCTCACAGATACTGACTCACACTGAGGGCCGTCTCCCTCCCCCACAGATACTGACTCACACTGAGGGCCGTCTCCCTCCCCCACAGATACTGACTCACACTGAGGGCCGTCTCCCTCCCCCACAGATACTGACTCACACTGAGGGCCGTCTCCCTCCCCCACAGATACTGACTCACACTGAGGGCCGTCTCGCTCCCCCACAGATACTGACTCACACTGACGGCCGTCTCCCTCCCCCACAGATACAGACTCACACTGAGGGCCGTCTCCCCCACAGATACTGACTCACACTGAGGGCCGTCTCCCTCCCCCACAGATACTGACTCACACTGAGGGCCGTCTCCCTCACAGATACTGACTCACACTGAGGGCCGTCTCCCCCACAGATACTGACTCACACTGAGGGCCGTCTCCCTCCCCCACAGATACTGACTCACACTGAGGGCCGTCTCACTCCCCCACAGATACTGACTCACACTGAGGGCCGTCTCCCTCCCCCACAGATACTGACTCACACTGAGGGCCGTCTCCCTCCCCCACAGATACTGACTCACACTGAGGGCCGTCTCCCTCCCCCACAGATACTGACTCACACTGAGGGCCGTCTCCCTCCCCCACAGATACTGACTCACACTGAGGGCCGTCTCCCCCACAGATACTGACTCACACTGAGGGCCGTCTCCCCCACAGATACTGACTCACACTGAGGGCCGTCTCCCTCCCCCACAGATACTGACTCACACTGAGGGCCGTCTCCCTCACAGATACTGACTCACACTGAGGGCCGTCTCCCCCACAGATACTGACTCACACTGAGGGCCGTCTCCCTCCCCCACAGATACTGACTCACACTGAGGGCCGTCTCCCTCCCCCACAGATACTGACTCACACTGAGGGCCGTCTCCCTCCCCCACAGATACTGACTCACACTGAGGGCCGTCTCCCTCCCCCACAGACACTGACTCACACTGAGGGCCGTCTCCCTCCCCCACAGATACTGACTCACACTGAGGGCCGTCTCCCTCCCCCACAGATACTGACTCACACTGAGGGCCGTCTCCCTCCCCCACAGATACTGACTCACACTGAGGGCCGTCTCCCTCCCCCACAGATACTGACTCACACTGAGGGCCGTCTCCCTCCCCCACAGATACTGACTCACACTGAGGGCCGTCTCCCTCCCCCACAGATACTGACTCACACTGAGGGCCGTCTCCCCCACAGATACTGACTCACACTGAGGGCCGTGTCCCTCCCCCACAGATACTGACTCACACTGAGGGCCGTCTCCCTCCCCCACAGATACTGACTCACATTGAGGGCCGTCTCCCTCCCCCACAGATACTGACTCACACTGAGGGCCGTCTCCCTCCCCCACAGATACTGACTCACACTGAGGGCCGTCTCCCTCCCCCACAGATACTGACTCACACTGAGGGCCCTCTCCCTCCCCCACAGATACTGACTCACACTGAGGGCCGTCTCCCTCCCCCACAGATACTGACTCACACTGAGGGCCGTCTCCCTCCCCCACAGATACTGAATCACACTGAGGGCCGTCTCCCTACCCCACAGATACTGACTCACACTGAGGGCCGTCTCCCTCCCCCACAGATGCTGACTCACACTGAGGGCCGTCTCCCTCCCCCACAGATACTGACTCACACTGAGGGCCGTCTCCCTCCCCCACAGATACTGACTCACACTGAGGGCCGTCTCCCTCCCTCACAGATACTGACTCACACTGAGGGCCGTCTCCCCCACAGATACTGACTCACACTGAGGGCCGTCTCCCTCCCCCACAGATACTGACTCACACTGAGGGCCGTCTCCCTCACAGATACTGACTCACACTGAGGGCCGTCTCCCTCACAGATACTGACTCACACTGAGGGCCGTCTCCCTCACAGATACTGACTCACACTGAGGGCCGTCTCCCTCCCTCACAGATACTGACTCACACTGAGGGCCGTCTCCCTCCCCCACAGATACTGACTCACACTGAGGGCCGTCTCCCTCACAGATACTGACTCACACTGAGGGCCGTCTCCCTCCCCCACAGATACTGACTCACACTGAGGGCCGTCTCCCTCCCCCACAGATACTGACTCACACTGAGGGCCGTCTCCCTCCCCCACAGATACTGACTCACACTGAGGGCCGTCTCCCTCCCCCACAGATACTGACTCACACTGAGGGCCGTCTCCCTCCCCCACAGATACTGACTCACACTGAGGGCCGTCTCCCTCCCCCACAGATACTGACTCACACTGAGGGCCGTCTCCCTCCCCCACAGATACTGACTCACACTGAGGGCCGTCTCCCTCCCCCACAGATACTGACTCACACTGAGGGCCGTCTCCCTCCCCCACAGATACTGACTCACACTGAGGGCCGTCTCCCTCCCCCACAGATACTGACTCACACTGAGGGCCGTCTCCCTCACAGATACTGACTCACACTGAGGGCCGTCTCCCTCCCCCACAGATACTGACTCACACTGAGGGCCGTCTCCCTCCCCCACAGATACTGACTCACACTGAGGGCCGTCTCCCTCCCTCACAGATACTGACTCACACTGAGGGCCGTCTCCCTCCCCCACAGATACTGACTCACACTGAGGGCCGTCTCCCTCCCCCACAGATACTGACTCACACTGAGGGCCGTCTCCCTCCCCCACAGATACTGACTCACACTGAGGGCCGTCTCCCTCCCCCACAGATACTGACTCACACTGAGGGCCGTCTCCCTCCCTCACAGATACTGACTCACACTGAGGGCCGTCTCCCTCCCTCACAGATACTGACTCACACTGAGGGCCGTCTCCCTCCCCCACAGATACTGACTCACACTGAGGGCCATCTCCCCCACAGATACTGACTCACACTGAGGGCCGTCTCCCCCACAGATACTGACTCACACTGAGGGCCGTCTCCCTCCCCCACAGATACTGACTCACACTGAGGGCCGTCTCCCCCACAGATACTGACTCACACTGAGGGCCGTCTCCCTCCCCCACAGATACTGACTCACACTGAGGGCCGTCTCCCTCCCACAGATACTGACTCACACTGAGGGCCGTCTCCCTCCCCCACAGATACTGACTCACACTGAGGTCCGTCTCCCTCCCCCACAGATACTGACTCACACTGAGGGCCGTC